>NW_027211004.1:70000-208621 GCF_029030835.1 Brachyistius frenatus | reverse complement strand
CAGTCTGTAGTTTTATATCCAGTCTGTGGTTTTATATCCAGTCTGTAGTTTTATATCCAGTCTGTGTTTTATATCCAGTCTGTAGTTTTATATCCAGTCTGTAGTTTTATATCCAGTCTGTGGTTTTATATCCAGTCTGTAGTTTTCTATCCAGTCTGTGTTTTATATCCAGTCTGTAGTTTTATATCCAGTCTGTGTTTTATATCCAGTCTGTAGTTTTATATCCAGTCTGTAGTTTTATATCCAGTCTGTAGTTTTATATCCAGTCTGTGGTTTTATATCCAGTCTGTTTTATATCCAGTCTGTGGTTTTATAGCCAATCTGTAGTTTTATACCCAGTCTGTAGTTTTATACCCAGTCTGTGTTTTATACCCAGTCTGTAGTTTTATATCCAGTCTGTAGTTTTATATCCAGTCTGTGTTTTATATCCAGTCTGTAGTTTTATATCCAGTCTGTGTTTTATATCCAGTCTGTAGTTTTATACCCAGTCTGTAGTTTTATACCCAGTCTGTGTTTTATACCCAGTCTGTAGTTTTATATCCAGTCTGTAGTTTTATATCCAGTCTGTGTTTTATATCCAGTCTGTAGTTTTATATCCAGTCTGTGTTTTATATCCAGTCTGTAGTTTTATATCCAGTCTGTAGTTTTATATCCAGTCTGTGTTTTATATCCAGTCTGTAGTTTTATATCCAGTCTGTAGTTTTATATCCAGTCTGTGGTTTTATATCCAGTCTGTAGTTTTCTATCCAGTCTGTGTTTTATATCCAGTCTGTAGTTTTATATCTAGTCTGTGGTTTTATATCCAGTCTGTAGTTTTATATCCAGTCTGTAGTTTTATATCCAGTCTGTGGTTTTATATCCAGTCTGTAGTTTTCTATCCAGTCTGTGTTTTATATCCAGTCTGTAGTTTTATATCTAGTCTGTGGTTTTATATCCAGTCTGTAGTTTTATATCCAGTCTGGGTTTTATATCCAGTCTGTAGTTTTATATCCAGTCTGTGTTTTATATCCAGTCTGTAGTTTTATATCCAGTCTGTAGTTTTATATCCAGTCTGTGTTTTATATCCAGTCTGTGTTTTATATCCAGTCTGTAGTTCTATATCCAGTCTGTGTTTTATATCCAGTCTGTGGTTTTATATCCAGTCTGTAGTTTTATACCCAGTCTGTGTTTTATATCCAGTCTGTGTTTTATATCCAGTCTGTAGTTTTATATCCATGTTTTATATCCAGTCTGTGTTTTATATCCAGTCTGTAGTTTTATATCCAGTCTGTGTTTTATATCCAGTCTGTGTTTTATATCCAGTCTGTAGTTTTATATCCAGTCTGTGTTTTATATCCAGTCTGTAGTTTTATATCCAGTCTGTAGTTTTATATCCAGTCTATAGTTTTATATCCAGTCTGTGTTTTATATCCAGTCTGTAGTTTTATATCCAGTCTGTAGTTTTATATCCAGTCTGTGTTTTATATCCAGTCTGTAGTTTTATATCCAGTCTGTGTTTTATATCCAGTCTGTGTTTTATATCCAGTCTGTGGTTTTATATCCAGTCTGTAGTTTTATATCCAGTCTGTGTTTTATATCCAGTCTGTGTTTTATATCCAGTCTGTAGTTTTATATCCAGTCTGTGGTTTTATATCCAGTCTGTTTTTATATCCAGTCTGTGGTTTT
This sequence comes from Brachyistius frenatus, assembly GCF_029030835.1. NCBI lineage: Eukaryota > Metazoa > Chordata > Actinopteri > Embiotocidae > Brachyistius > Brachyistius frenatus. The sequence continues at coordinate 206,956 of NW_027211004.1, read as the reverse complement.
ATATCCAGTCTGTAGTTTTATATCCAGTCTGTAGTTTTATATCCAGTCTGTGTTTTATATCCAGTCTGTAGTTTTATATCCAGTCTGTGTTTTATATCCAGTCTGTAGTTTTATATCCAGTCTGTGTTTTATATCCAGTCTGTAGTTTTATATCCAGTCTGTAGTTTTATATCCAGTCTGTGTTTTATATCCAGTCTGTGTTTTATATCCAGTCTGTGTTTTATATCCAGTCTGTAGTTTTATATCCAGTCTGTGTTTTATATCCAGTCTGTAGTTTTATATCCAGTCTGTAGTTTTATATCCAGTCTGTAGTTTTATATCCATGTTTTATATCCAGTCTGTGTTTTATATCCAGTCTGTAGTTTTATATCCAGTCTGTAGTTTTATATCCAGTCTATATCCTTTCTCTCTGTGAGGGAACAGCGCACCTTGCAGGTAGAACAAGACTGTAGTGCTTCCTATCGGTGGTTCTGCAGCAGCTTCACCTCTAAAACCTTCCACTGATCAGATCATTCAGCTTTTGAAAAGGTTTGTTTGTGTTTGTCCTCTCTGAATGTACTCAGATGTGTTGCAGCCCAACTTCTATCAAGTATGTTGTATTCTGTTTAATCAGCATCTCTCTGTTTGAAAATGACTTTGGTGTGTTTTTGTGTGAAGTGTCCGTTCCTCTCCAGGTAGCAGCAGGTATCGTGATGATGTCATTCACCATTAAAAAGGAGGCCAAATACCACACACTGTATTATCTCTTGAAATAAATCTTCACTGAAAGGCAGCAGTCAAATTCAGCGTTTCACCTGAGACTGCGAGAAATTAAAAACAGCTGACTTTACATACATTCACTTTATTCTGGACAATTATTCTGGATTATTGTGATTTATTTTCAAACTGACTGAATGGATCCTGGATGTTGAAGATTCTCTTCTGACTGTTGCAGCTCTGAGTTTCTGATTTGACTTTAATCTCAAAAACATGCAAGAAATGAACAAAAGTTGAAGAAGGGCCGTAAAGATATGAGCATTTCTCAAAACCTCCAGAACGATATGTCGGTCATCAAGTCCAACACCTTCTGATGAGTTGTTAATATACGTGATGTGTTTATGTAAGTTTTACTGCTTGTGTTTGAGTATTGGTTTATTGTAAAGGACGACTGTACGCACACTCTGAAATCACACAGCGACAGCAGCACACGTCCATCAACAGATTCTTTAATAAATAATATCATCATGAAAAAGACCAACAAATGATCGGTGAACATCTGAACAGATTCATGACAGGACCAGAGGAACCGATGGAGAAGGCAGCTGCACGTTATACACAGGCAAGGTGAGGGGGTGGAGCTAGCATCGGGGGTGGGACTCAAACACCAACAAGTCCAGGCTGCGAGACGATTGGCTGACGGCCGTCGGCGGGTGTGACCTGCGGTTCTAGTCCATGAAGCCGCCGTACCTCTTCTGCAGCTCCGTGCCGCTCTCCCACGCCCGTTTCAACACGCCTCCGCTCTTGCTGCCGTCCACCAGCCACTCGGGCCGACCCACTCGCCTCATGAAGCCGCCGTAGCGCTTCTTGAGGCCGCGGCCCAGCACCGCCTCCAGCAGGTTGCTCTGCGCCACGCCCCCTTCGGCCCGACGCATGAAGCCTCCGTACCTCTTCGCCGCCTCGCCCGGCCCCTCCCCCTCGCCGCCGTGCTCCACTGCCGCGTTCAGAATCTTTAGGATCTCCAGGCGAACACTTTCCTCCTCCTCCGGGGTTCCCGGGTCCTCCAGCGCCCCCTCTGGAGAGGAGGAGCGGCGAGACATGAAGCCGCCGTAACGTTTCATGAAGCCGCCGTACTTCTTGGCCATCTGGCGCTCCGGTGACGTGGCGTCCTCGTCGTCGGCCGTCACGGCGCTCACCGCTTCCTGTTCCTGCAGCTGACGGGCGTCGGCCTCCGGAGGGACGCGGTTCTCCTCCTCCAACAGGACGTCCTGGCACAGACGCAGCTTCTGGCTATCCAAGCCGCCGTCGCACTCAAGGGAGCATGTCTGGAAAAATCAGAGTGGCAGATACAAAGTAGAACACGCTGCTGGTCCTGAGTGATGACATCATTTTAGTCAGTTCATGTCTCAGTGGTCAGTAATCTGCAGCATTTTCACTGCATCCTAACTGTCCTTTGTTAAGCTTTACATGTTTATATTATAGGTTTTCATGATGTCAGACAGCCTGGAATACAGGAAGTTGTAGCATTTGGCAGACCGAGCGGCAACCATCAGTGATGTCATCAACCATCAGCGATGTCATCAACCATCAGTGATGTCATCGTTGGTTTGTGAACGTTATGAATCCTCCAGTTCAGATTCTGTCCGTCACCATCTTTCTAGTTCGGAGCGGTTCGAAGCAGGAAGTGACCATATTTGGACGAGGAGGAGGAGACTGGGGGAGGAGCCAGAGGTGGATCAGACTTTTGGAGCCGACCTCTAGTGGCACTCGGTGGTATTGCAGCTTAAGACACTTCTGCATCGGCCTCAGTGTTCAGACCTGAAGCTACGAACACTTGTATCATCAGTCTGTGGTTCAGACTGATGTAACGTTGATCTCACTCTGACAGACATTGAGAGGAGAGTCTCTGCTGTGTTTTACTGTCATTCTGGTTTCCTCTGAGCAAATGAGATGAAGTACAGCTCGTAGAACAACGACGCCCGTCATGTGACTGTCAGATCACTCAACAGTAATAAAAGGATTCATTAATGGACAACTGGCGACCACAAACATGTTTTTATGAATTCAAATAGACTTAAACTTCTCTGCAATCCCCTCATTTCTCTGTATCGCCTCATCTAACCCAACAGCTGATGTCCATATTCCTTTAAGAGATGATGAAGAGCTCTTCTTCAGGAGAACCTCCTACTGGCACCAAGTTTGGACCCTTGTGTCCAACTGAAGTACTTTGAGTACCAACGATGAGCTCCTCAAGTCTTAATGAGTTAAAAAATTAAATGTTTCAGAGTTGAAGTCAGTCAGACTGGAGACACATTCAGGCTGAAGATGTCAAAACTGGGCAGTGAGGACCATCGCTGACGTTTCATAAATAAATGCACACTGAAATTAAAAATGAATTATTGAGCTACAGGAGGATTAAATGCTTTTAGACTTTAAGAATCTTGGTTTGAATGAATTTGTGTTCTAGAGGGGAAGTGAAGATTCGCTGTGGTCGTCCATCTTCACACAAAACCTCAGCAGGATCTCAGCGCATCCTTCAGCCACCGGCAGACTAATGGAGAGCCGGTGTCCCCCACGCTATCACCTGATATTATCCTGGAACCCTTTAACCCTCTGCACTGCCTGTCAGGATCCCCTCACATGTGTCATTGGATTTCACTTATTGCAGCCAGTCGAAGCTCCTGTTTGATGGCACGGAGGAGGATTCTTGCTGAGCTTTCACTGCTGCGGCTTATGAAGACAGAATTAATGAAGAGGAAAATTGAATGGAGGACTTATTGGCACCTGAGGGGCTGGTAGGGAGGAGCGCAGCTCCCTCTGCTGGCCAGAAAGGAACATACACAACAACAGAAAATGATGGAGGAGGAGGAAAAGGGAAGCAAAAACCTAAATAAAAGATTAAATATATCTGTTCGATATGAAAGTGTTTTTAAAATAAAACTAAAGACCTATCATCTTTTTAATCTGGCTTTATAGTGATGTTTATCATCCTGAATTTAAATTTTAATATTTATCCCTGCTGTTTTGCTTTACTTTCCTGAATTATATTTATTGATTCTTACAATGTTGTTTTATTGCTGCAATTTTAATTTCTCCATTTTATTTAACCTACAATTTTACTAGTTTTACCTCCTTTTTAATCTTATTGTTCTGTCAAAATAAAGCTGAGTTGAGAGGAATCCTTTTCAAAACTCATTTCTTTGTGCTGTAGAATTTTCCTAATCTTGGACTAGAAGAATCCACGTTGTGTTTTTAGATGGTGAAAATGTAAATTAAGACTTCTCTGTAGGTTTGACACTTACACTGCTCTAAATTTAAAAAAAAAAATCGAATCTATAAATATTGTAATTAAAGCATTCATTATGTTTGGTTTACTGTTAATGCAAGAGTTGTGAGTAGGTGATAAATTCAGTCAGACATTTCACTGAGCTCACCGTGAACCCAGTCACACACCGCGAGGCAGATCCAATAATAACCATAAAAACCCACAGCATGGAAAATATCCGCTCGGCATTATTGACAGGTCATCATCTGAATTACACACTAACATATACTGATATTTAAGCTTTCTGGTTGAAGTGGAAGGATTACTGTGAAGAAGAATATTGAAGTCTAAAACTGATGTTGTGAACAGAAAAAAAGAAAAAAGAAAAAAAAGAAACCAAAGAAAAAGCATCCTCACCAGTGGAGAGTTTTGTATAGAAGCATTCAGAACATTATTATCATAATTACAGCAATCAACAGACTGAAAGGAGACAGATTCAGATGGAGAGAATAGATGAATGAAAAGCAAAGAGGGAGAAGAAAGAAGTATCGGGGAAGGAAAGCCCTCAAAAATAATCACAGTCGTCAAATAACTCAGACTTTAAGATGAAAACAGGTAAAAAAAAAAAAAAGGAAGGAGGGAAATAAAAAAGGAAAGAAAGGGTGGGAATCCCAGAAAATCTCAGAGGGATGGGAGACACGGAAACTGAAAAAAAAAGACAGAGGAATGAAAACTCTATTTAAAATCATTTATATATATATATATATATATATATATATATATATATATATATATATATATATATATATATATATGTATATATAACCCTAACCCTATAAAAAAAATATATATATATATATATATGTATATGATAGAAAGTGGCTTTGTGAGGAGGAGAAACCAGACTGCTGTCTACACTGCTCACACAGTACACCGTGACTTGTGTTGGACGCATCGGTATCAGATGTAAATATAAATATAAATATAAATATAAATATAAATATAAATATAAATATGGTGACATTACCAGGGAGGTGAAAGCAGACTGTTGTCCCAGCAGCTGGTACACGCAGAGAGCACACTCCTTCCCACAGTCTGTTCCCACCACCACCGACGCACACGCTCCCACAACCAGCATCCACATGCTGCTGCAGCGCACAGACATGGACTGAACAGGACATCAGGACATCAGGACATCAGGGCATCAGGGCATCAGGACATCAGGACACATCAGAACATCAGGACACATCAGAACATCAGGACATCAGGGCATCAGGACACATCAGAACATCAGGACATCAGGACACATCAGAACATCAGGACATCAGAACATCAGGACATCAGGACACATCAGAACATCAGGACATCAGGACATCAGGACATCAGAACATCAGGACATCAGGACATCAGGACACATCAGAACATCAGGACACATCAGAACATCAGGACATCAGGACATCAGAACATGAACAGAACATTTTAAATGAAACATTTCATCACTAAAAGAACAATAAGTCCTGATTCTCCAACAAACACTCAATTCTATAGTTCATGTGTAAAACTTGCTGTGTGTGTGTGTGTGTGTGTGTGTGTGTGTGTGTGTGTGTGTGTGTGTGTGTGTGTGTGTGTGTGTGTGTGTGTGTGTGTGTGTGTGTGTGTGCGCGCGCGTGATCTTTTACCTCTGCTTTCATTTCCACGGTGCTTGACCCGGTCGGTGCTGTCCTCGGCCGCGTGCCCTTTGGGGTACCGGCGGAGTTGGAGACTGAAGACCGGCGCGAGCCTGTGCTGTTGTTGAGCGCGCGGCTCCCTGTGTAGCACGAGGTGTGCGGAGCGCTCACGGTGCTCGGTGCACGGTGCAGCCTGTCAGCGGACACAGCTTAGACACACGCGCCCTCTCTGCCGGTGTGATGTGGCAGTGAGAGGAAGAAACAGCCCCGGTTCTCTCTCGGTTCTCTCTCGGTTCTCTCGGTTCTCTCGGTTCTCTCTCGGTCCTCTCGGTCCTCCGGTAAAGAGCTGGCTGGAATGCTGCGGCCGCGCGCGCATTTGTTTAAGTAGTTTGTGTGGCTTACGTCACCGGGATAATATAATGGGGAGGGGGTGGAGGCCTTAACAAGTGTAATGACGTGAGGTGACAGCCCCCCACCCCCTGTCACGCGCTGACCTGCCGCACCAACTCATCCGTTTTACTGCAGGTCTGTGGTTTCATGGATGTTCGTCTCCACCTCACGCTCATAACGGTTTTATTAATGCAGCTTGTAAACAGAAACGTTCCTTCTAAGATGAGACTGATGACGGGGATCACTTCTGTGGTTCTATGGGTCGTATCACATCAACTCAGCAGCATTACCCTGCGGTGTCTAACAGGGTTCTGTTCTAGGTTCTGTTCAGGGTTCTGTTCTGGGTTCTGTTCAGGATTTTGCTCTAGGTTTTATTCTGGGTTCGGTTCTAGGTTCTGTTCAGGGTTCTGTTCTGGGTTTTAGTCTGGGTTCTGTTCAGGGTTCTGTTCCAGGTTCTGTTCTGGGTTCTATTCTGGGTTCTGTTCAGGGTTCTGTTTTAGGTTCTGTTCTGCGTTCTGTTCAGGGTTGTGCTCTCGGTGCTATTCTGGGTTCTGTTATGGGTTCTCTTCTAGGTTCTATTCTGGGTTCTGTTCAGGGTTCTGTTCTAGGTTCTGATCTGGGTTCTGTTCAGGGTTCTGTTCTAGGTTGTATTTTGGGTTCTTTTCAGGGTTATTTTCTGGGTTATGTTCAGGGTTCTGTTCTAGGTTCTGTTCGGCGTTCTGTTCAGGGTTCTGCTCTAGGTACTATTTTGGGTTCTGTTCTGAGTTCTGTTCTAGGTTCTGTTTGAAGTTCTATTCTGGGTACTGTTCTGGGTTATTTTCAGGGTTCTGTTCTGGGTTCTATTATGGGCACTGTTCTGGGCTCTGTTCTGGATTCTGTTCAGGGTTCTGCTCTAGGTTCTGTTCTGGGTTCTGTTCAGGGTTCAGTTCTAGGTTGTATTCTGGGTTTTGTTCTGGATTCTGTTCTAGGTTCTTTTCTGGGTTCTGTTCAGGGTTCATTTCTAGGTTGTATTCTGGGTTCTTTTCTTGGTTCTGTTCCACATTCTGTTCAGGGTTCTATTCTGTGTTCTGTTCAGGTTTCTGTTCTAGGTTTTGTTCTGGGTTCTGCTCTAGGTTCTGTTCTGGGTTCTGTTCTGGGTTCTATTCTGGGTTCTGTTTGAGGTTCTATTCTGGGTACTGTTCTGGGTTATTTTCAGGGTTCTGTTCAGAGTTCTGTTCAGGGTTCTTTTCACATTTCTTTTCTAGGTTCTATTCTGGGTTCTGTTCTGGGTTCGGTTAAGGGTTCATTTCAGTGTTCTACTCAAGGTTCTATTCAGAATTTCCAAGGTAAAGTGCTCAATCGTAGGGGAGCGAGGTCCGAGATAATACTGAGTAAATATTCTGCAGCTTTAACTGAGGGTATGAAAGTTCTGTCTACAAAGAAGTAATCAATTCTTGAGAAGGAGGAATGAACACGTGAAAAAAAGGAAAAAAAACTTCGAGCTTGGGTTTGAAAGCCTCCAAGGATCTACACATCTCATTCATAAACATTGAAAAAGATTTGGACATGTTAGTGGGAGGATCAGTAGGGTCCATTACACAGTTGAGATCCCCTCCAAGTACCGGTTGGTGTATTTAAGTTTGGAAGGGAGGCCAAACGTCTGTTAGCCAAGTCGACGTCGTCCCAGCTGGGAGCGGAGACATTGACCAACAGAACCGGGATGTGGAATAGAAAGCCTGTCACTATCACATATCGGCGGTGTCTGAAACAACATTTGTCAGTGAATTGTATTTCTTTGCTGACTAATATTGCAACCTCACATGCCCTTGTCTCAAAATCTGCGTGGAACACAGGACTAAACCTTACGCAGTCTGAGAGGATACGATTTCTTCAAATGCGTTTCTTGGAGGAGAACCACATCAGCTTTAAGGTTTTTTAGGTGTGCAAATACTCTTGCACATTTTACCGGTCCATTTACCCCTTTTACATTCCATGAGATAAATCTGAGTTATCTCCAACCCTCAGAGTATCAAAGGAATTGTTAGTAATAACTAACTGTTATTTTAACTGTGGTTGAGATTTTAACTGGTTGTGATTTTAACTATGGTTGAGATTTCAACTGATTTTAACTGGTTGTGATTTTAACTGGTTGAGATTTTAAAAGTGGTTGTGATTTTAACTGGTTGAGATTTTAACTGATTTTAACTGTGGTTGTGATTTTAACTGTGATTTCAAAATCATGCTGTTTGTGGGCTTTTTTTATTATTATTGTGAAGCAGTTTGTGATTATATATCCATGAATCCGGTACTATACAAATAACATTTCTTACTCACTGATTCTCTGTTTGGTGGGAAACTCATTCATGGCTGTGATTTCACTCCACAGTCTGTCTAAATCTGGTGTGGGACTTTAGGGGAAGTTAGATGTGTGTCTGTCAGTGTCCAAACCTCAGACCAACATTAACTACAAACTGAGATTACTACAAGTGGCAAGAAAATGTGGCAAAGAGCTAAGAAATGTGCTTAAATCACAGCTTCAGTGTGGCTGCACAGTGAAAGCTTTGCACATATGAAACTCCAAAGTCCAACATAAACACATCACACAGGCCTTGTAAGGATACAGAGATTTTCTCCTGCATGACAGCCCACGCTAACCTCCATCTGTGTACAAGAACTACTGAACGGACACAACAGACAAAACAGACAGGTACTCACTGGTACCAGCTGATAACGTGACGATGTACAATGTGGGGAGGATGTGATGGCAGCATCAATAACTCGCTCCTCCACTGAGCTGTCAACAGCAGCACAGTTTTCATTGTTTAATAAATCAGGATAAAAAGATTTAGCTGAGATTAAATATGACTTTATATGAATTACCAAAAATCACATTGTTTTTATTTACATTTTAAACGGGATGTTTCCTCAAAACATTACAAATTACCTTCACATAAAAGTCATATCTAGAAGGAAGTGTTGCTTTTGTGGTGTTTTTATGACGTTACACGTCACAATTAGTCAAATTTTAATCAAACCAATTTGTTATTAACAAAGTTTTGTAAGATCCACGCACTCAGACACAAACACAGTGTCATTCTTTGTTATATAACCTCTACTCGCCACCTTATCTCCTTCACACACATAGCTCCTATCGTTGGTTCAGGTGGAACAAAGACAAGCTTTTTAATTAAGAAAAAATGTTCTGCTAACATCACCGAGCTGCCTCACTGTTGTTCTACCACTTATTGTCAGGAAGAAGAGCCTGAATAAAGATTAACCTGCATCAACTCTGTGTGTGTTTGTGTGTTTGTGTGTTTGTGTGTGTGTGTGTGTGTGTGTGTCAATACACACATTAGCATGTTTGTTGTTTCTAGGAAATTGTGGATTAAAAGACAACAAAAATGTACTTTTATTGACTTTACAGAAGAAAAGACTCCGACTGTGTCTGCTCTGGAAGACGGAGTTTGACATAACATCTTGACATTTTATATTATATACATGGCATTTTTTAATTTGATGGCAGCAACACGTCTCTATAAAGTTGTTCCAGGATCATGTTCACCACTGAGCTGCATCAACTCTTCTTTTAACAACACTCTGGAAACCTTTGGGAACTGATGAAACCAGTTTCTGGAGTTTTGAAAGTGAAATGTGGTCCCATTCTTGCCTAATAGAGGATTTCAGCTGTTCAACAGTTCAGGGTCTCCTTTGTTGTATTGTTCATGTCCTGATGCTCCAGATGTTTTCAATGATTGACAGGTCTGGACTGCAGGAGGCCAGTTTATCAGCGGCCTCTTCTACTAGAGAACCATGCTGTTGGAATATGTGCAGAATGTGGTTGGACGTTGTTCTGCTGAAATAAACAAGACCTTCCCTGAAAGAGACGTTGTCTGGATGGCAGCATATGTTGCTTCAAAACCTGAATATATCATTCAGCATTAATGCTTCCTTCCAGATGTTCAAGCTACCCATGCCATGTGCACTAATGCATCCCTGTACCATCACAGATGCTGGCTTTAGAACTGAGCTGATAACAAGCTGGATGGTCCCTCTTCTGCTATGTATAATTCTAAATGACCATTTACCAAACATTGCACACAAGGATTGGCTGTTTTCGGGTTTAACATGCATTTCACAGACTGTTTGTATATAACTGTGGGGGGGTTTAGAGTTAAGAGTTTAGTGGGGCGTTGATCTGCAGTTAACTTGTTGATTATGATGCTCAAATTGGTTATTTGTTGTCCAAAAGAAAAAAAACAAAGATTTCATGTTGCTATGTCATTCAGGCTGTGAGGTGAAGACAAACATGTATACTGGAATAACCTGTTATAAAACATGTAAAGACATCTGACATACAGAGGCAACAATTTATTTATGTTTTTTGCATTTTTGTGTGTGTCAAACCTCTACCGACACTGAATCTGCTGCCGTCAAGAGTACTGGGTTTATAGGGCTGTTCTCAGTGCTGCAGTCCATCCAAACACTTTCAGAGGGAGTAAGTGGACCTCTGAGCCCAGATGATACAGATGAAGTGTTCTCAAAGGTAAATTAATTTACAGAAGCTGGTTTGCACACATGTTCACCCAGAGAGGCTCATCTTGTCCTAAATGTGCTTCAGTTTCCATCCAGGTCTCAATGGAACAATGCTGCTCTGAAAACACACATCACCGCTGGATTATTATATGTAATTATACTGAACTCACAAACATCAGCATCATGTCACAGAGCGTACCTCCGAGAAAATTATCCTTTTCTCTGAGTCATTTTCAACCAGTCAATTATGTTGTTTCTGATAATCACCACGAATACAATATCACAACACACGTTCTCTGAGGCACACACTGACAGAACCACAGACTGGATATAAACATGTTCGTAGCTTCAGGTCTGAAAAATGGTTCCGATGCAGAAGTGTCTTCAGCTGCAGTACCAGAGAGTGCCACTAGAGGTCGGCTCCAAAAATAATCCCTCATTCATTAGAAAATAAGCTTCAAAACGCCCTGTTTTTGGTCCCGTTGGTTTGTGAACGTTATGAATCCTCCAGTTCAGATTCTGTCCGTCATCATCTTTGATAGTTCGGAGCGGTTTGGAGCAGGAAGTGACCATATTTGGACGAGCTGGGGGAGGAGCCAGAGGTGGATCTGACCGATCTGATCGGAAACCTGACGATACTACGTCCCGCCCACCAATAGCTGTAACCTGACTGCACCACAGGCCTGTCAATCAAACAGACACGCCCCCAAAAACAGGTCTTCTTGAATCTTCTTTTCTAATGAATGAGGGATTATTTTCAGATGGACCTCCAGAAAACTAAGAAGAAGGAGTGACTTTAGCTAACAACACCGAGATAACTGATGGACACATTTTATTCACTTTGGATTTGATGAGAGAAGTTGAATGGGAGTCTATGGAGCCGGAGGCTTTTTGGAGCCGACCTCTAGTGGCACTCGCTGGTATTGCAGCTGAAGACACTTCTGGATCGGAACCATTTTACAGACCTGAAGCTTCGAACTCTTTAATATCCAGTCAGTGGCTGCCACAGTGTGTGCACTATAATGTAGAACAAAACTGTAAAGTTGGAAAGGATCATGTCACAGAGCTCATAACAAGCACCGGTAATGTGCTGCTTCATTTTCTCTCTCCGTGTAATCATCATATAGATTTAATGAACAGCTGTCAGTCAGTAATTGCTGGAGTCTGTTCTGATTGCTGTACCACCAATGTGTGACAGCTCATTTTCAGGTGCAGTTATCACAGGAACACACACACACACAGACACACACACACACACACACACACACACACACACACACACACACACACACACACACACACACACACACACACACACACACACACACACACACACACACACACACACACACACACACCACTGTAGGAGGAGACAAGACAGACAACATGTTTGTGTTGGACTGAATGAAGTTTATTCACCTTTAAACATCCGACTGAATGGATCTGAAATTCATCTGCAATGCTTTTTAAAAATGTCTGAAAACGTTTGATTATTACTGTTCATTATCCTGCTGCATTATTAAAAGTCAATGTGATCCCAGGGATTATTAGGAGCCTCAGACTGAACAGCCAATCAGCAGACAGGACGACAGATTCTAATAGATTTGATGATAAAAATATATATGTATATATATTTTTTTATCCTTCTTTTGTGTTCTTTTAGTACCATTTCCCATCTGCACCACGTTTACCTGTTTCCCAGTGAACATAATAAAACCACTTTGTAGCTTCAATCAGATTCTGGAAAAGTACATTTTCTGAAAGTACCACAACAACAATAAGAACACAAAGAAAGGCCCATTTCACTAATGGAACAGCCGGGAAGATAACAATAAAAAGTAGCTTTGAATCAGAAGGCAAGAAGCCATTTTGTCCAAACAACATTCATCAGAGGTTGAAAAGAGTCCCGTCCCTCGGCAGGGAGGTGTTCTGTTGTGTGATTGTGTTTTTGTTTGTTTGTGTGTATGTGTGATTCTGTGTTTGTGTGATTGTGTGTTTGTATCTGAAAACAAAAAACAAGTAGAGACCCTGGAAAATAAATTGGTACCGAGATATCGGTTGGTTGTTGGACCTCCTGGTCTGCAGGTTCTCTGCAGGCTGATGGACTCCATGTCTAAAGGATGTTTTTCACCGGCTGCACCTTGGTCCGTCTCACCAGAACCAACTCACCACAACCAACTCACCAGAACCGTTTTACAAGAACCGTTTCACCAGAACCGTCTCCCCAGAATCGTTTCACCAGAACCGTCTCACCAGAGCCGTCTCCCCAGAACCGTCTCCCCAGAACCGTCTCACCAGAACCCGGTTGTTGCGCTGCTCCACTAAGATAAACAGAACACATCGGATCGGCAAAAAACTAAATAAAATTCTGGGAACATTTTCAAAATAAAACACCCATGTTTAAACTCCCGGTTGTAAAACATCCCGACATCACGTCTACCTCTGCAGTCTTTTAATCTAAACCAGAAACACGTCCTCCTCCTGCTGCAGACACCACATGTCAAACAGTTCCACAATAAAACAGGAGGATTCATGTTTTAATGACTGAAACTCAGCAGCTGTTTTAACTTTGTCTGAAGAATGAACACAACGGACAGAAAAGAAGCCGTTCAACAACGTTTAACTGATAGAAGGACAGAAATGAAGGAAACATGATCAGATCAGGAAGGAAGATGAAACACGTCTGATGGAGATGAAGCCGTGAAGAGGACGGAAAGAAACTGTGACGCACACGTGACGTGACGGAGCGTGTTCAGAGGAACATGCAGGTTAGCGTGTGATGCATCGCTTCAATAGGTTACCTGTGATACCTCCTCCCTACAAGGACTGTATCCTTCCGTCTACACTGATCTTCTTCTACTGGTCCATAATCCAGTCGGTTCTCTGGACCTCCGTCACCGTCTGGTTCGGATCGGCCACCAAACAGAACCGACTACAACGGACAGTCAGGACTTTGGAGAACATCATCGGTTCCGACCCGCCCTCCATTCAGGACTTCTACACATCCAGAGTCAGGAAACGGGCCAGTAGCATCTCTGCAGATCATCCCACCATGGACACCCTCTGTTTCACCTCCTCCCCTCTGGGAGGCGCTATAGAGCACTGAGCACCAGAACAACCAGGAACAAGACCAGTTTTTATCTGCAGGCCGTCACTCTGCTCAACACTTGACATGTTCAACATCACTGGATCTTTTTGCACGACACCCAACAGCATCAACACCATTTGCACGAGGTGCAACAGCACCATTGTTTTAGGTGTATATATTTATATATTCATTCATTCCTATCCTGTAAATATGTCTATTTGTTTTATATGTCTATTTATGTCTGTCTGTTCTGTTTGTATTGGATGCTACAACCGGAGTCAAATTCCTTGTATGTGTCAACATACATGGCCAACAAAGTGATTCTGATTCTGATCCCAGGTCGTCATGGTGACAGAGGGCACCGAGTAACGGCCGTGCAAAACGGCAAAAATAAGAAGTTTTGTGCAAAAGCAAAAAGCTCGGTGTCTGAGAGGAACCCTCGTTTGTTAGAGTTCAGCTTCTGCAGCTCCAGATGACGTTAATCCCTGAATCCTCATCTATTACAATGACAGCTAGTTTTTCAATATCCTACACAAATAATAGTGTGTGTGTGTGTGTGTGTGTGTGTGTGTGTGTGTGTGTGTGTGTGTGTGTGTGTGTGACCGAAAAAGTTAATTAAAACCCTAAATCTGTCAGTACACACACACACACACACACACGCACACACACCCACACACACACCCACACACACACACACACACACGCACACACGCACACCCACACACACACACCCACACACACGCACACACCCACACCCACACACACACACCCGCACACACGCACGCACGCACGCACACACACACACACACACACACACACACACACACACACACACACACACACACACACACACACACACACACACACACACACACGCACACATTTAATCAGGGGAAAGGTGGTAGTAACGGGTCGGTACCATGTGACCTCACTGGAACCTGCAATCTGTTTCCTTCACATAAACACATCAGCTGTTTAAATGGTGGTCTCTCTGTTTGGCATCATCGTGGTCACCTCCCAGAACACACGTGATCATTCACACACCTGATCATTCACACACGTGATCATTCACACACGTGATCATTCACACGCCTGATCATTCACACACGTGATCATTCACACACCTGATCATTCACACACGTGATCATTCACACACCTGATCATTCACACACGTGATCATTCACACACCTGATCACACACGTTCACACACACGTGATCATTCACACACGTGATCATTCACACACGTGATCATCCACACGCCTGATCATTCACACACGTGATCATTCACACACGTGATCATTCACACACCTGATCATTCACACACCTGATCATTCACACACCTGATCATTCACACACCTGATCATTCACACACGTGATCATTCACACACGTGATCATTCACACGCCTGATCATTCACACGCGTGATCATTCACACACCTGATCATTCACACACGTGATCATTCACACACCTGATCATTCACACACCTGATCATTCACACACGTGATCATTCACACACTTGATCATTCACACGCCTGATCATTCACACGCGTGATCATTCACACACGTGATCATTCACACACGTGATCATTCACACGCCTGATCATTCACACGCGTAATCATTCACACACCTGATCATTCACACACGTGATCATTCACACGGTTCAACTATGTGTCCTGCGACCACGTTGAGGCTCCCTCAGCCTTAATTCCACCCTGTCCTCCTCCGTCCCCACACTCGGTCTTAAAACATGATGATGTCACAGTAAAAGTGACCTTTGACCTCCTGGATATAAAATGTCCTCACCTCATCATTTCACCCTGTTGGACATTTGTCTACATTGTTGTCTCAATCACCGTTGGAGCTCCTGCGTTCTGGCCAGATACGGGCGTTGTGAGGTCACAGTGACCTTTGACCCCTAAATTCAAATCATTTGAAGAAGAAATTCCCTGAAGGTGTTGCTGAAGTCGTAATTCCAGCTGCGTCTCTGGCTCTGACGCGCCATGTTGGTTAGTTCGCCAGAAGCATCGCAGCTCGTTTCAGAAGCGTTGAAGAAAACAGCTCTCGGACAAAAAAAACATCTGTTTGGACAAAATGAGTTTGTTTCAGAAGGAAACGTCAGCAGATCAGACGGACAGGGAGCCTCCAGCTGGAAGAGAATCCACTGATGGTCTGTGAAAGAGCTTCAGCATGGTATGGTTCAGCATGGTCTGGTTCATCTTAGTCTGGTCCAGCTAGGCCTGGTTCAGTTTGGCCTGGTTCAGCTTGGTCTGGTACAGCTTGGTCTGGTACAGCTTGGCCTGGTTCAGCTTGGACTGGTTCAGCTTGGCCTGGTTCAGTTTGGCCCGGTTCAGCTTAGCCTGGTTCAGCTTGGCCTGGTACGGCTTGGTCTGATTCAGCTTGATCTGTTACAGCTTGGCCTGGTTTAGCTTGGTCTGGTCCAGCTTGGCCTGGTTCAGTTTGGCCTGGTTCAGCTTGGCCTGGTTCAGCTTGGCCTGGTTCAGTTTGGCCTGGTTCAGCTTGGCCTGGTTCAGCTTGGCCTGGTTCAGCTTGGTCTGGTACAGCTTGGTCTGGTACAGCTAGGTCCCTCTGCTCTTGCCATGACCAAACCCCACAAGGATCTTGTTTAATTGCTTAATTTCGTGCTCTTATTAGGGTTAGGGTTAGGGTTGAGGAGCTCCACTACCACTGACCACCGTATCAGACAGCACACTGCCCAGACGGACAAACTGTGGTCTGCCTGTCAGGTCGTCAGTGATCCAAGAGACAGTGGACGCGTCCACCCCCACCACCCCCACCACCCCCCACCACCTGCAGCTTCTCACTCAGCAGCAGTGGTTGGATGGTGTTGAATGCACTGGAGAAATCAAAGAAAGTGATTCTCACAGAGTCACCGGTTCCATCCAGGTGAGACTGAGCTCATTGCAGCAGGTAGATGATGGCGTCGTCCACTCCCACATGAGGCTGGTACTCAAATTGCAGAGGGTCCAGTGAAGATTTCACCAGCGGCCTGAGGTGGGCCAAGACCAGCCTCTCCAGCACCTTCATCACATGAGATGTGAGGGTAACCGGTCGGTAGTCGTTGAGGCCAGATGGAGTCGTCTTCTTCAGTAAAGGAACCAGGCAGGACGTCTTCCACAGCACCGGGACCTCCTCCTGCTTCAGGCTCAGGTTGAAGAGGTGTTGTAGGACCTCAGCCAGCTGGACGGCGCAGGTCTTCAGGACCCCGGGGCTGATGCCGTCAGGTCCTGCAGTCTTGCGCTGGTGGAGTCTCTCCAGCTGTCTCCTAACCTGGCCAGTCGTCACTGGAGGGGTGGGGGGTCATGGCGTTGATGGTGGAAGAGCCCTTTGGATTTGAGGACTCTGTGTCCATGCAGCTCACCAGTGGGGACAGAGGGGGGAGGGGGAAGGCAGCAGAGGTGTTTGGGAGGTGTGAGGTGTGGAGGAGACAGATGAGGGCGGTGAACTAAACCTGTTGAAGAAACAGTTTAGCTCATTGGCCCTCTCCAGGTTCCCCCGATTGTTCCTCTCCAGGTTCCCCCCGATTGTTCCTCTCCAGGTTCCCCCTGGTTGTTCCTCTCCAGGTTCCCCCCGATTGTTCCTCTCCAGGTTCCCCCCGGTTGTTTCTCTCCAGGTTCCCCCTGGTTGTTCCTCTCCAGGTTCCCCCTGGTTGTCTCTCTCGCCCCTTGAACCCAGTAGTCTCCTTCATCCCGGTCCACACCTCCCTCACGTTGTTCTGCTGGAGTTTTGCCTCCAGCTTCCTCCTGTAGGAGTCCTTGCACTCTCTCATCTTCTCCTTCAGGTGGCGCTGCACTCTCCTGAGCTCGTCCCTGTCCCCAGATCTGAAGGCTGCTTTCTTCTGATTAAGAAGAACTTTCAGGTCACTGGTGATCCACGGCTTGTTGTTGGGGAAGCATTTTACAGTCCTGGATGGTACGGTGGTGTGTTCACAGAATTTAATGTATTCTGTGATACAGTCCGTCATGCTGTTGATGTCCTCCCCATGTGGTCCAAACAGCACATCCCAGTCCGTGGACTCAAAGCAGTCCTGCAGGGCGTCTTTAGCCTCCTGTGTCCACCTCCTCACAGTCCTGGTGGTTACAGGAAATCTGAAGACTGACTATCACTCCACGATGAAGATGTTGTCGAGCCCGATGTGACTCACGATGAAACCAATATTTCCTGTTCCCGTCCGTGCTGCGGTGTGTGTGTACATTTATTTTCTTCATGTGTTTGTGTGTGTTGTGTCGTGCAGGTTTGTGCTGATGCTCGTGGACATGTTGTGTAGGTGTGGGCCTCCTGCTGCAGGCTTTAAGTGAGCTGGAGTGCATCTTCTCCACTGTTTATACAGCACTCTCCTCATTTTGGTTAGTCATCACACACACACACACACATCTGCACTACAACACATCTGCACACACACACACACACACACACACACACACACACACACACACACACACACACACACACACACACACACACACACACACACACACACACACACACTCATCGGTTAGAACACATCTCGGTACTCCAGTAATGTACGCATTGGACTGCAGACAGTGATGGATGTAAATACCTCCATATTTGGACGAGCTGGGGGAGGAGCCAGCGGTGGATCTGACCGATCTGATTGGAAACCTGATGATACTACGTCCCGCCCACCGATAGCTGTAACCTGACTGCACCACAGGCCTGTCAATCAAACAGACACGCCCCCAAAAACAGGTCTTCTTGAATCTTCTTTTCTAATGAATGAGGGATTATTTTCAGATGGACCTCCAGAAAACTAAGAAGAAGGAGTGACTTTAGCTAACAACACCGAGATAACTGATGGACACATTTTATTCACTTTGGATTTGATGAGAGAAGTTGAATGGGAGTCTATGGAGCCGGAGGCTTTTTGGAGCCGACCTCTAGTGGCACTCGCTGGTATTGCAGCTGAAGACACTTCTGCATCGGAACCATTTTTCAGACCTGGAAGCTACGAACACTTTTATATCCAGTCTGTGTGAGTAACACACCTCATGTTACAAACTAAACTCTGTGGATAATGCTCCTCCTGAAGACCGGCTGATGAACGAGACGGAGGACTGTATTGATTGTTCTCGGTCCATTTCTTTATTTCATTATTCATTCCTTTATTCATGCACTATTGGACTTCAAATCAAATCCTGCCACCATTTTCAAAATTGCATTGACAAGTCAAATCAAACTGACTCGAACGCCTCCAAGTCATAATTTAAAACGCACTGCGCCATTAACTGATTGCGATAACAAAATTAATTGTTGGTAGATATGACTTGTTTAAAATGAATGTTGTTTTGTGGAAAGTAGATCTGAGGTCGTGAGCAGGACTCTTAACAGATGACGTCTTTAGTCTGACACATTTAGCCTGCTGTTCCCTCGTCCTCCTCTCAACTATTCTTCAATAGGAAGTGAAGTGACAAACAAGAAGCACAAATGTGCTCCGACAGTCCCGGTTCACACAGCCCTGCAGCAGGCAGTCAGTCAGCCTCCATCACAGCAGCTCAACAGCTGGCAGCAACGGCAGCCTGCTGCTCCATGTGGGAGGCTGAAGGATGGGGACACGTAATGAGTGGGGGGGAACACCAGCGGGAACATGATGAGGTTACTTTACAGTATCTTCTTCACTTATGTCTTCAGACATGAACGACAACCGCTTTTTGTTTTCTACATGTAGAACAAACCTCAGCACGAAGGAGAAGAGACTCAAAGTATGGAAATGAAAAAGAGAATACTTTAGGACTGGATCGCCCCAGCCGGCCGAGGCAGATGACCGCCACCTCTGAGCCTGGTTCTGTTGGAGGTTTCTTCCTGTTAAAAGAGAGTTTTTCCTTCTGTTGGAGGTTTCTTCCTGTTAAAAGAGAGTTTTTCCTTCTGTTGGAGGTTTCTTCTGTTAAAAGAGAGTTTTTCCTTCTGTTGGAGGTTTCTTCATGTTAAAAGAGAGTTTTTCCTTCTGGTGGAGATTTCTTCCTGTTAAAAGAGAGTTTTTCCTTCTGTTGGAGGTTTCTCCTGTTAAAAGAGAGGTTTTCCTTCTGTTGGAGGTTTCTTCATGTTAAAAGAGAGTTTTTCCTTCTGGTGGAGATTTCTTCATGTTAAAAGAGAGTTTTTCCTTCTGGTGGAGGTTTCTTCTGTTAAAAGAGAGTTTTTCCTTCCTTCTGTTAGAAGTTTCTTCCTGTTAAAAGAGAGTTTTTCCTTCTGTTGGAGGTTTCTTCTGTTAAAAGAGAGTTTTTCCTTCCTTCTGTTGGAGGTTTCTTCATGTTAAAAGAGAGTTGTTCCTTCTGTTGAAGGTTTCTTCTGTTAAAAGAGAGTTTTTCCTTCCTTCTGTTAGAGGTTTCTTCCTGTTAAAAGAGAGTTGTTCCTTCTGTTGAAGGTTTCTTCTGTTAAAAGAGAGTTTTTCCTTCTGTTGGAGGTTTCTTCTGTTAAAAGAGAGTTTTTCCTTCCTTCTGTTAGAGGTTTCTTCCTGTTAAAAGAGAGTTTTTCCTTCTGTTGGAGGTTTCTTCTGTTAAAAGAGTTTGTCCTTCTTTCTGTTGGAGGTTTCTTCCTATTAAAAGAGAGTTTTTCCTTCTGTTGGAGGTTTCTTCTGTTAAAAGAGAGTTTTTCCTTCCTTCTGTTAGAGGTTTCTTCCTGTTAAAAGAGAGTTTTTCCTTCTGTTGGAGGTTTCTTCTGTTAAAAGAGTTTGTCCTTCTTTCTTTTGGAGGTTTCTTCCATTGTATAATGTTATAAAGTTCTGTTATAAGGACTTTACCATCTTAAGTGCCCTGAAATAACCTGTGTTGTGATTTGGCGCTATATAAATAAAATTGAATTGGGTAGCAGAGTTAAAACAGGCTCGGCTGCAACACCCACAAAATGGAAACAGTAATTTTTTGTGGAAAGATGGATGGATGAATAGATAAATGTCATACAGTCACAGAAAATGGGTTTAATGGAATTTTTTACAGACAGACATAAATGGTTGTCTCTGTGTGGAGGTCATTTCACACATTCCAGGGTCCCGGTGCTCACCAGGGACCCTGACAGAGCATTAATTATCACTGGTGTAAAAATAAAAGTAAAACACAGCATGACAACATGAAAGGTGAAAGAGAATCAGATGCTGGAAAGATGTGACTGTCCTCAGAAAAATCCTTCAAGTATGTTCAGGTTCTGCTGAGGAGTGAGAGTGAGATGGAGACGGACATCAGTGAAGTTGGACTATCATGGTGAAAGGGAGCTCTGTGTTCAGGGTCTCTCCATCAGCTCGCTAACACCAGCGTAACCTCTGCTGCCTGCATCGACACAGATGGCCCTCTCACATTAAAGGACCAACAGGTCTGTTGTGCAAGCAAAGTACAGGCAGCAGTGACGATATAGCAATCCGAAACTCTGGATGAGGGTACAGTCCAACAGTGAAAGGCCCGGTAATCAGCCGAACAGGTCGAGGTACCAGACGGAGAGACAAAGGCAGATCCAGGAAACAGACTCTTGATTCACAAGAGCTCTCGGATAACAAGAAGAATGCTGGTACGACCTGTCACAGAAGGTCCGCAGCAGGCAGACAAAATACACACGAGGACGGGGATGCAGTTGGATGTGTTGGAGGTGGAGATAATCAGGGCGAGGAAGACAATCTAGAGGTAGAGTGAAGCGACAGGTGGGTTTATATTTAGTACGTCACCATCTTGCTAGTTTGGAGCGGTTTGGAGCAGGAAGTGACCTGTCAATCAAACAGACACGCCCCCAAAAACAGGTCTTCTTGAATCTTCTTTTCTAATGAATGAGGGATTATTTTCAGATGGACCTCCAGAAAACTAATAAGAAGGAGTGACTTTAGCTAACAACACCGAGAGAACTGATGGACACATTTTATTCACTTTGGATTTGATGAGAGAAGTTGAATGGGAGTCTATGGAGCCGGAGGCTTTTTGGAGCCGACCTCTAGTGGCACTCGCTGGTATTGCAGCTGAAGACACTTCTGGATCGGAACCATTTTACAGACCTGAAGCTATGAACACTTTTATATCCAGTCTGCGACTTAAACTGAAAATTGTCAATGATGTTACATCCATATAATCCATAACGTTCTATAACCGTAAACCGACATTTAAGATAACGCTTTATTAAGGCCCAGGCTCGGTGTTTATTAATAATTTATTATTGCATGTCATTACAATGACAATGAACAACTGAAACAGGAGCTACACTGCGGCCGTGTAACTTCTACTTTAGTAAATGTCCTACCCCCTGCAGTATCTAGCGTGTGCTCACTGTGTCTCTGCATCACGTCTGACTTTAGATCTCTAACATGCTGCAGACTTCACAGAGCGGCTCGGTGCCGACGATCTCCAGCTGGCTGAAGCTCAGGAACTCAGACAATCAGTGGCAACGACCTTTTCAAGATGAACAACACACACATTTCTAATAAATGTCAAAGGATATTATTCAATATTGACTTTGATTATTGAATCATTTTGCTTATCAGCCTTTTGTAGAAAATTACATTTATCTTTATTATTATTAGTGAGCTCAACATTATGTTCTCAAATAGCAAGATTAAAGCTTCTTTGGTTTTAGTTTTCATTGAACTGAATCCTTCTCATCTTATTAAATCATTTTAATTGTAGCTGTATATTCTGATGTGCTTTTTTCCCCCTCCCATATTGATGGCATGATAGTTTTATCCTCCTCTCAATCTTTGTGTCCAACACACACACACACACACACACACACACACACACACACACACACACACACACACACACACACACACACACACACACACACACAGTCTCTTAAAGCTGATTGAATATGCAGGAAGAATAAAGCGTCTGCTTCTCTGCTCTCAGAACCACAATTATCGCGTCTTCCTGTTCAACATGACATCTGCTGACAGTCCTCAGTATATTCCTACTTGAAGCTGTTCATAGTTCAATCTTTAATGAAAATACTCCAGTCATGTACTTCATTATGAATGGGACTTGTGAACTATAAAATATATATTTTTTTCAATATAATGTGGTTATATTTTACCGGCAATTAACTTCGTGATGAAAATGTGGATTATTATGCTACTTATGTGGATGATACAACTACTAGGTGCAAATGTTAAACAACCCTGTTTCCAAAAAAGTTGTGACCCTGTGTAAAATGTAAATAAAAACAGAATGAAAGGATGTGCGAAACACATTTATTTGCAAATAGACCCAAGACAACATCAAATGTTGAAATGGATACATTGGATGAACACCTAAATCCACCTGTTGTCATGTAATGCCAACTCTCATCTCTATGGAGGATATTTGTTCAGCACAATGTGAGCTGGCTTATAGAAATTTATTCAATGTGAAAGTCCGTCACAGATCCCATTTCGTGACTTCTTTAATGGTCCGAGGTTAAAACCATTATGTGAAATGAGACTGGGATACGTCTACTGTATTTACAAAATTGCTTCTTCTTCTATCTTGTAAAATGATTCTGGTTCTGGTCAGTGAGTCCATGTGTGAGTAATGTTTGAATCACAGCAAACACAACGAATGATGGTCTGTTATTTTAAATCTATGGCTGTGATTTTAAAGATTGCTTTTCAAAGAAACAATTTTGACTTTGTTGTAGCACCTGCATCAACCATCAGTGATGTCATCAACCATCAGTGATGTCATCAACCAGCAGTGATGTCATCAACCATCAGTGATGTCATCGTTGGATTGTGAACGTTATGAATCCTCCAGTTCAGATTCTGTCCGTCACCATCTTGCTAGTTCGGAGCGGTTCGGAGCAGGAAGTGACCATATTTGGACTTAGAAGCTACGAACTCTTTCATATCCAGTCTGTAGTCTGACCCTTCGTCATCGTGACAAGTGTCCGACAAATTTGTGGAAGCCTCTCTTGAATAGGACGACTATGTAGCAGCCAGATGTCATTTCCATGATATAAATGATGTGAACACGGTGGACATGTGAGTGTAACGGCTCTGTGCTCAGACCACAGGCTGCCTTCTGATGACTGCAGGTATTTCATGACTTGAAGAAGCATTTCAAACTGTATGAAGCAGAATTTCAAGATCAGGATTAATGTAAAGAACAGCCATAACAGTGAAAATAGAGCTGTGGTGTTCATGGCACATGTTTACATACACACTGTGTTCACAAATATTAGGCAAGTGAGTATTTTGACCATATCATCATTTTTCTGCATATTTTCCAACTCCAGCTGTATAAACTTGAATGCCTATTGGATTTAAGCATATCAGGTGATGTGTATTAGTGTAGTGAGGGAGGGTGTGGCCTAAGGAGATCAACACCCTCTATCAAGGTGTGCATAATTATTATGCAGCTTCTTTTCCTCAGGAGGCAAAATGGGCCAAAAAAGAGATTTAACGGACTCTGAAAAGTCATAAATTGTAAAAAGTCTTTCAGAGGGATGCAGCACTCTTGAAATTGCTCAGATATTGTAGCGTGATCACAGAACCATCAAACGTTTTGTTGCAAATAGTCAACAAGGTCGCAGGAAACGTGTTGAGAAAAAAAGACGCAAATGAACTGCTGAAGATTTGAGAAGAATAAAACGTGAAGCTACCAGGAAGCCGTGATCCTCCAGCTGTCATATTCCAGAACTGAAACCTACCTGGAGCCCCCAGAAGTACAAGATGTTCAGTGTTCAGAGACCTGGCCGAGGGAAGGAAGGCTGAAACCCGACACCACTGAACAAACGTTACGACGGGGCCAAGAAATATCTGAAGACAGATTCCTCAAAGGTTTCATAGACCGATGAGATGAGAGTGACTCTTGGATCAGATGGATGGGCCCGTGGCCGGATGGGCCCGTGGCCGGATGGGGATGGGTCCGTGGCCGGATGGGGATGGGTCCGTGGCCAGATGGGGATGGGCCCGTGGCCAGATCAGTAACGAGCACAGAGCTCCACTTCCACTCAGATGCCAGCCAGGTGGAGGTGGGGTACTGGTATGGGCTGGTATTATTAAAGATGAGCTAGTTGGACCTTTTCGGGTTGAAGATGGACTCAAAATCACCTCCCAAACCTGCTGCCAGTTTTTAGAAGACACTTTCTTCAAGCAGTGGTTCAGGAGAAAGTCTGCATCTTTCAAGAAGACCATGATCTTTATGCAGGACGATGCTCCATCACATGCATGGAAGTACTCCACTGCGTGGCTCGCCAGTAAAGGCCTTCAAGATGAAAGAATAATGACATGGCCTCCTTCCTCACCGGACCTAAACCCTACTGAGAACTTGTGGTTAAACAGGAGGTTTCTGCTGAAGGAGAACAGGAACCTCTCTGAACAGAGTCTGGGAGGTTGTGGTTGCTGCTGAACAAACAGTTGATCAACAGATCAAGAAACTGACAGAATCCATGAATGGAAGGATTATTACTGTTATTGAAAAGAAGGGCAGCTATATTGGTCACTGAAGTTTATTCTTTTAAATGTCAGAAATGTTTATTTGTAAATTTTGAGTTGTTTGTTTATTATTCTCACTTTAACAGATGAAAATAAACAAGTGAGATGGGGAAATGTTCGTTTTTCATTTAGTTGCATAATAATTCTGCACACTAATATTTGCCCAATAATTGTCCACACATAGATATTCTCCTAAGAAAGCCAAAACCTCACTTTTACTTTCTTAAATATTCAGGTTTGAGGTTTATTATCATTTTGGATTGACTGAGAGCCCTGTAGTTGTTCAATAATAAAATGAATCCTCAAAAATACAACTTGCCTAATAATTGTGCACACAGTGTACAAGTACAAAAGTGTAATTCTGTGTGAGAGGTCATCAAAGAAGTTTCTGTCGAGCAAAATAACACTGAACAGTTTTCCGTGACGGCTCCTGTTGTTACTTACAGCTTTTCAAAGTGTCACAAAAACAAGTATGACGAGGCTCATCTGGCAGATGTACGACGAGTCTGTCATCAACATTTAGCAAAAAATTGCTTCCCAAATGTGACTAAACACACTCAGATACTTGGAATATGAAACCCAAAGCAAGTTTCCCAGATTATCTTTGTAAAGCTCGTGTTGTAATTGCTAATGATAATGTTTTGCTCACCAAGGTAACTGCTGAGATGAGAGAATGTGGCCATGAATATCCCCTAAAAAAAAGCTGAGCTAGTCCATCGGCTGAAGTTTTCTATGAAGCTGTCAGAGGTGTCGGCCACTTCCCAACCGTCCACAACAGACACAACAGACAGGAAAATGACCCATAGTGACCATGCATGATAAATATTACATTATATATAACAAATAACATTTGTTATAAACACTTTCCTTGTGGGGACCAGTGGAGACCAATGCCTGGTCCTGATGGAGGCTGAGGAATGGAAGTGTATTCAGTGGCACTGTGTGTGTGTGTGTGTGTGTGTGTGTGTGTGTGTGTGTGTGTGTGTGTGTGTGTGTGTGTGTGTGTGTGTGTGTGTGTGTGTCAGTTGAAGGGTCTCATTATTTTGAAGGAGAGAAACTTCAAAGGAGACAATTTGCACAATGCTTCGTCTCTAACTCAACTGTAAGTACACACACACACACACACACACACACACACACACACACACACACACACACACACACACACACACACACACACCTCCTTATCTGTTGAAATCCATTATTCGGTCCTTTATTGTTGGACCTGGTTCTTTATCTCTCATCTCTCTTTCTTGCCTCTTTGTCGTTGCCACATGTCCATTTTCCAGAAGCTTGATTTCAATTGCGATTGGAGAAGTCGTTAATCTTCTTCAAACACATGAAATTGGACACAGTTTTACAAACAGATAAAAAAAAAAATTTATATAACCATATTTTTTTACAATTATGTCTTTGTTTATGTCATACAGTTATTGGGGTGAAAGGCGTGGGTAAGGAAGATACTGTCCTGTACATATTTAGAGACGCAAACATTTGTTCCTCTTTGAAACAGAGCTGACGTGATGAAGTCAAACCAATGACACATCACATTGGCATTCTCATAATTAAAAATTAAACAGCAGATAAATCAGAACCAGCTTCCATTCATGAAACCTTCTAATCCACCAGATTAGAATCAGAACAGCAGATTACTGTTTCTGAAATAGTGTCTGGTTAAATGTTGAGCATGGACTGGTCATGATGACATAACAGAACAAGGTTTTCTTTTACAAACATTTTGATTCTATTGTTGATTGATAACATTACATTACATTTCATTACATTACATTTCATTTATCTGACTCTTTTATCCAAAGCGACTTACAATAAGTTCATTTCAACCATGAGGGTACAAAACCAGAACAACAAGAATCAAGAAAATACAATTTCTTCCAGAAAGCCAAACTACAAAGTTCTATCAGTAAGTTCCATTTTAAGATACTAAAGTTCTACTGTTCAAGGTAAAGTCTGAAGAGGTGTGTTTTTAGTTTGTGGTGGAAGATGTTCAGAGTTTCTGCTGTCTTGATGTCGGTGGAGCTCATTCTACCATTTAGGAGCCAGGACAGAGGAGGAGGAGGAGGAGGAGGAGGAGGAGGAGTGGAGTGAACGGGCTGGGGTATAAGGTTGGAGAGGCTGCTCTAGCAGTGTGAAGCTGCTCAGAGACAGAAGGAGGACCGTCTCTATTGAGTGGTCTGTTGAAACCAGACTGGTGGTCAAGAAGGTTATTATGGTGGAGATAGGAGGAGAGTTGGTTAAAGATAGCTCCCTGCAGAGTTTTAGAAAGAAAGGGAAGAAGAGAGACGGTCTGTAGTTGTTTACTTCAGACGGGTTGAGGGGGGGTTTCTTCAGGAGAGGGTTCACTCTCCTTCAGAGAGTTCAGGAAACAGACCGTTGACAGAGAAGTGTTGATGAGATGGAGAGAAAAGGAAGAAGGTCAGGAGCAATAGACTGGAGAATGTGAGATGGGATGGGGTCAAGGGGGCCGGTGGTTGGGGGGTGGAGGTTACCAAGGTAACAACTTGATTGGGAGACAGGGGGGAAAGAGGAAAGTGAAGGGGATGAAGATGAAGATGATGGACATGCAGTTATAGAAGATGGATTATAAAATGAGGAGCGTATGTCATCTATCTTTTTAGTAAAGTAGTTGACAAAGTGGCTTGGTGGAAGGAGGAGGGAGGAGGGGAGGAGGGTCAAGGAGGTTGGAGAAGATGGAGAAAATGGAGAAGATGGAGAAGAGCTGTTTGGGGTTGGAAAATGAGGATTGAATTCTGGTTTGGTAGAAGGAGCTTTTGGCTGCAGAGATAGAGGAGAGGAAAGAGGAGGAGGACAGAGAGGAGGAGGAGGACAGAGACAATCAAGAGAGGAAGACAGAGTAGAAAGGAAAGTGTCTGTGGCTGAGTTAGGATACATGAGGGAGAAAGAGTCAGTTGAAGGGAGGGCAGATAAAACAGAGGAGGGAGAGAGGAGGAGGGAGAGAGGAGGAGGAGGGCGAGAGGAGGAGGGAGAGAGGAGGATGGATAGAGGAGGGAGAGAGGAGGGAGAGAGGAGGAGGGAGAGAGGAGGGAGAGAGGAGGAGGGAGAGAGGAGGGAGAGAGGAGGAGGGAGAGAGGAAGGAGAGAGGAGGGAGAGAGGAGGGAGAGCAGGGAGAGAGGGAGTGAATGTTGTGACGGACAGGTCCAGAGTCTGTTGATGTGGTCAGGTTGTCAGTTTGAGAGAGTCAGAGATAAAGAAGTGGTCGGAGACATGAAGTGGAGTTACAGTGAGGTTAGATGTGGAGCAGTTTCTGGTGAAATATAGTCCAGGTGGTTCCAACCTTTGTGAGGAGGAGAGGAAGGACTGAGGGAGACAGCAAAGGAAGACAGGAAGAGCACAAGGTCAGACGACTTCTCAGTCTGGATGTTAAAGTCACCCAGAAGGACAAGTGGAGGACCATTTTCTGGGACGTTTGACAGGAGGACGTCTAATTCGTCCAAGAAATCTCCCGAAGGACCTGGAGGACGGTAGAGGACAACAATGTTTAATTGTACCGGATGAGTAACTGTCACAGCATGAAACTCAAGAGACAGTGAGGTAGGAAGTGGAAGTGGGTAAAGAGAAAACCTCCATTTAGGGAGATGAGTAGACCTGTCCCCCCCACCTCCCCCTCCGCCCCCAACCAGTGGGTCTGGGGGTGTGGCTGAAGGAGAAGACAGAGGAGAGAGCAGCAGGGTGGATGTTGTCCGGTGTGATCCAGGTCTGAGTGAGACCAAGGAAGTCCAGAGATGAAGTCTGTCCTGCAGCTGACTGACAGTTCCAGAGTCCTCCTGTGACGAGGTGTTGGGTATGAGTGGAACGGGTGGGACAGATAACAGAGGAAAGGTTACGGTGTTGGTGTGAACGAGTGAGAGACCTGAAGTATCTACGAGTAGATATACGCACAGGGACGGAAAGTACACACATACTCAGATAGTAGTAGTTATACTCAGCTATACTCAGCGTCCCCTGAAGACTCCAATGAAAGACTCCTCAGTCTTGATCCTCCGAGTCTTCACAGGACGAGTCCTCGCTGACGCTTCAAACACTTCCTGGTTTTATAACAGGGTTGGCTACAGCTGGTCAGACCACACCTCCTGCTTGTTAGACCACACCTCCTGCTCGTTAGACCACACCTCCTGCTCATCAGACCACACCTCCTGCTCGTTAGACCACACCTCCTGCTCGTTAGACCTCCCGTCACCAGGTGTTGTAAATATGCAGCAATAGAAACTCACCACTGATTACTAAACAAAGAAAACTTTCACACAGTCTCTAGATTTTGTCCCTACTTCTCTTGGAGAGTCTTTTTACCTCAAACTGGTGGAAAGTCAAATACAACTTAGTCCTTCGTAGAATTGGAAATAAAGACCAGCAGTTTAACTCTAAACTTGTTCTCAAAGACTCAGTTACTTAAGTGAAAACAAGAATCCAATCACAAACAGTTCCAACTACCAAAAACCAGGCAAGCTTTAGCAGTCTAGATATCCTATAACAGCAGATGCAATAATACACGTCAGCAGAGAAGAGTATTTAAAGATTATACTTTAATTTAGTTCAAGTGATCCAGCTGTATGTAATCCTCCAAAAGTCAAAAATGCACACAGCCTTGTTGATCAAATAGAACCCCCAAACTCCAAAAAGTTGGGACGCTGCCTGAAATGTGAATAAAAACAGAATGCAATGACTTTCAAATCATGTAAATCCATATTTATTTAAAATGAGACCAAAGACAACATATCAAATATTGAAACAGAAATATTCTTTTGTTTTATGTTCCTTTGTGTTCGGACTGTTTGTTCCTTCGTGTTTGACTGTTTGTTCCTTCGTGTTTGGACTGTTTGTTCCTTCGTGTTGGACTGTTTGTTCCTTCGTGTTTGGACTGTTTGTTCCTTCGTGTTTGACTGTTTGTTCCTTCGTGTTTGACTGTTTGTTCCTTTGTGTTCGGACTGTTTGTTCCTTCGCATTCGATCTCGTCTGTCCCTGCATGTTTGGACTGTTTGTTCCTTCGTGTTTGACTGTTTGTTCCTTCGTGTTTGACTGTTTGTTCCATTGTGTTCGGACTGTTTGTTCCTTCGTGTTTGGACTGTTTGTTCCTTCGTGTTTGACTGTTTGTTCCTTCGTGTTTGACTGTTTGTTCCTTCATGTTTGGACTGTTTGTTCCTTCGTGTTTGGACTGTTTGTTCCTTCGTGTTTGACTGTTTGTTCCTTCGTGTTTGACTGTTTGTTCCTTCATGTTTGGACTGTTTGTTCCTTCGCATTCGATCTCGTCTGTCCCTGCATGTTTGGACTGTTTGTTCCTTCGTGTTTGACTGTTTGTTCCTTCGTGTTTGACTGTTTGTTCCATTGTGTTCGGACTGTTTGTTCCTTCGTGTTTGGACTGTTTGTTCCTTCGTGTTTGACTGTTTGTTCCTTCGTGTTTGACTGTTTGTTCCTTCATGTTCGGACTGTTTGTTCCTTCGTGTTTGGACTGTTTGTTCCTTCGTGTTTGACTGTTTGTTCCTTCATGTTTGGACTGTTTGTTCCTTCATGTTTGGACTGTTTGTTCCTTCGATGTTGTCCCTGACTGTTTGTTCCTTCGTGTTCCACTGTTTGTTCCTTCGTGTTTGACTGTTTGTTCCATCGTTTGGACTGTTTGTTCCTTCGTGTTTGACTGTTTGTTCCTTCGTGTTTGGACTGTTGTTCCTTCATGTTCCTGTTTGTTCCTTCGTGTTTGACTGTTTGTTCCTTCGTGTTTGACTGTTTGTTCCTGCATGTTTGGACTGTTTTGTTCCTTTTGTTCCTTCGGACTGTTTGTTCCTTCGTGTTTGGACTGTTTGTTCCTTCGTGTTTGGACTGTTTGTTCCTTCTGTTTGTTCCTGTGTTTGACTGTTTGTTGCTTCTTGTTTGACTGTTTGTTCCTTCGTGTTCGGACTGTTTGTTCCTTCGTGTTTGACTGTTTGTTCCTTCGTGTTCCGACTGTTTGTTCCTTAGTGTTCAAACTCGTCTGTTCCTTCGTGTTTGGACTGTTTGTTCCTTCGCATTCGATCTCGTCTGTCCCTGCATGTTTGGACTGTTTGTTCCTTCGTGTTTGACTGTTTGTTCCTGCATGTTCGGACTGTTTGTTCCTTCGTGTTTGGACTGTTTGTTCCTTCGTGTTTGGACTGTTTGTTCCTTCGTTCGGACTGTTTGTTCCTTTATGTTTGGACTGTTTGTTCCTTCGTGTTTGGACTGTTTGTTCCTTCGTGTTTGACTGTTTGTTCCTTCGTGTTCCGACTGTTTGTTCCTTCGTGTTCCGACTGTTTGTTCCTTCGTGTTTGGACTGTTTGTTCCTTCGTGTTTGGACTGTTTGTTCCTTCGTTCCTCGTCTGTTTCTTCGTGTTTGGACTGTTTGTTCCTTCGTGTTTGGACTGTTTGTTCATTCGTGTTTGGACTGTTTGTTCCTTCGTGTTTGACTGTTTGTTCCTTCATGTTTGGACTGTTTGTTCCTTCGTGTTTGACTGTTTGTTCCTTCATGTTCCGACTGTTTGTTCCTTCGTGTTTGACTGTTTGTTCCTGCATGTTTGGACTGTTTGTTCCTTCGCATTCAATCTCGTCTGTTTCTTCGTGTTTGGACTGTTTGTTCCTTCGTGTTTGACTGTTTGTTCCTGCATATGTGGACTGTTTGTTCCTTTGTGTTCAGACTGTTTGTTCCTTCGTGTTTGGACTGTTTGTTCCTTCGTGTTCCGACTGTTTGTTCCTTAGTGTTCGAACTTGTCTGTTACTTCGTGTTTGGACTGTCTGTTCCTTCGCATTCGATCTCGTCTGTTTCTTCGTGTTTGGACTGTTTGTTCCTTCGTGTTCGAACTCGTCTGTTCCTTCATGTTTGGACTCGTTTGTTCCTTCGTCTTCGGATTCGTTTGTTCCTTCGTCTTTGGACTGTCTGTTCCTCGTCTGTTCATTTTTATTTGGACTGTCTGTTCCTTTGTGTTTAGGCTCGTCTGTTACTTTGTGTTTGGACTTTGCCTTTCCCTTTATGTATCCTTGTGACCTGGATTTTGTTTTACCTCACTCTTCATTTACATTCAATAATTTTGTTTGAATTAGATTCTCGTGTCTAAAGTCATGTGTTTCGGTCCTTCTACTTAATCAGTCATGATAAAGACAGCATTAAGCATTCATCACAGGTTCTCCTTCTACTTACATTCTGCTTTTACTCCACTTTTAGTTATATAAATGTGTTTGTCTTTTTATTAAATATAACTGATTGCAATTAGTGACAGACATCCTGAGAGAGCAGCCATTAGGCCCGCGGTGATAAAATAATCCAGAGAATACTTGATTAGGTGTCCATACCCTTAATTCAGTCTTGCTAACTCTAATGGAAAATGGATGTATTATTCCAAAATAAAGTGATGCACTTAACAGATAGTTTACAATCATTAATAGATTCCTTGTTTGAAACTGCAGCTTTTAATGTTCAGAAGCTTTTGGGCATCAGTTCAAAGTGAGTTCATGCAACTACATGAACTGCTTAAATGTCCTTATTTTAAGATACATATTCAACATACATTGCTCGTGAGGAATACCGAAGTGAAAACCAGGGCTTTTGCGCCATGATTTGTACATTTCTGTGCCCACAGTTGTCTATGCAGGAATCACCAGACTGAGGGCCACAGAGTTTAGTTTGTCCACTCTAAAGAAGACCATCAACTGCAGCTGAACAAATGTGACTGTTTTCAGTCCGAAGATCAGTAAAGATTCAGTCAAATGGTTAAGAAATGATTTTGTAGAACGAATACGGCATCTATGCATAAAGCTATGAATCTGATTTTGCCAAAATGGTCAGGAGTCCAGTTTTGTCCTCCGTTTTGCCCCCGATCACCTCTCCTTCTGTGTCCCCTGTCTTTGTCTGTGGCCACGCCCCTCACCTCCCGTGGCCACGCCCCTCACCGGTCCCAGCAGATGCAGCCACTCACCCCTGATCACCACCTGCAGGTGTGCTGCATCTCCCTGATCATCTCCCCAGACTATATGTAGCCTGCCCCTGCACAACTCTGGTTGTCGGTTCATTTTTGTTAGTCACCCGTCCGTCTTCTGTCTGCTCTCCGTCAGTCCTGTTCCCGTTCCTCCGGCCTCTGTGTCTCCTGCGGATATTCCCTGTCAAAGTCACCAGTCGGTGGAGTTGCCCTCCCGGCTCGGAGGATTGTTGACGCCGTCCCTTCCGCTGGTCTGCCGGCTGCCCTGTCAGCCGTGTCCCCCTGGAGCTGTCGGTCGAGTTGCCCTCCCGACTGGACGCAAGTGGACACGCTCAGTGCCACCTTTTGATTTGTTGTTTTTTGTTTTTTTACAATAAAGACTGTACTTTGGAACTTATACCTCAAGTCTGTGAGCTTGCATTTGGATCCTGGAAAAACACCCACCACATAACAGAAATTACCTAAACTGTCTCCCAGGGTCTCATCTTGGGTTCAGGGGAAGGACATTGAGTAAAAAAATACACTTATGCCTTTGTATATTGTATATACATGCTGCCTCATCCATTTTAAAGAGCCTTGGTTCAATGTACCACGTTTCATTATAAGCGCACGCCACTTCCTCACCATTGCTCTTTTTATAATTTAATGGGTTGGACGTCCTTTGCCACTCACAGACAGCAACATTGCTATATTTTTATTCATAAATAAATATTGAGTAAACTTCCAGCCTAAATGCTCTCCATTCTCTGTTTCAGCTCCGGTAGTTATGAGCTACTTTCCTCGAAGTGCTTCTTTTTAATGCACCAAAGTTGTGCGAGATCTGGGGAAAACGTTTCTCTTTCCTACTCTACACTTGGCCATGATTACTTTACAACAGGGTCTAAAATTAAACACACTTCCATCCATTGATGAATTTAGTGGCATCAGGGTCATTGTCCTTGTTGCTTTTTTGCTGTTTTATTGTGGATCATATTTTGGGTCTGCTGCATTTTTTGTGAGTTTGTACGGCTGCTGCCTTGGGTAGATCTGCCTTATAGAAGACATTTTTCATCTCAACGGGACCTCCTGTTGAAATAAAGTTCAAGATATTCTGGATACAGACAAGAAGTTAACACTTGACAAATAGAAGAATGAATCAGGCTTAACTGATCTGAGTTCTACCAGTAGGTTAAAACTCCCACTTGTCCCATTTCTCCAGTCACTGCATGCGTCTGACTTTCTATCATGTCTCATAGCATTTAAATATGGCACTCTTTCCCAATTGTCCCTCATCTCACAGGCACCCACCGCCTCCACCGACCACCAGGGGACGCCCTCCTTCAGAGCAGCCACAATCTCACTGTCCCTTGAGTCTGAGTCTGCACCAAACTCTTTGTCAATCTTGTAAATATCTTGTCAATAAATGGCTTCATCTGGTGTTCAGGTGGTGAAGGCTTTTTTTTTTTTTTTTTAATTATACAAGTTTTTTTCTTTGAATGGTCAAGTTTTAACCTGCATTTGTGGATGTTCACAGACAGTGATTTCCACTCCAGAATAGTGTGTTTTTAATGCAGTGCTGCCTGAGGGCCCGAAGATCACCACCATCCAATATTGGTTTCCAGCCTTGTCCCTTGTGTTCAGAGATTTCTCCAGATTCTCTGAATCTTTTAATGATATTATGAACCGTAGACAATGAAATCCACTAATTCTTTGTAGTTTTACGTTGAGGAACATTATTCTTAGATTGTTGAACTATTTTCCAACACAGTCTTTCAGAGTGGTGAACCTCTCCCCATCTTCACTGCTGAGAGACTCTGCCTCTCTGAAATCATCTTTTTATACCCAATCATGTTACTGATCTGTTCCCAGGTAACAATTAGTTGTCAGATGTTCCACCAGTTTTTTTTAAATTTTTATTGATTTCACAACTTTTCCAGTCTTTTGTTTCCCATGTCCCAACATTTCTGAGCCATGTTGCTGGCATCAAATTCAAAATGAGAATATGTTATACATAGATCAATAACATTTCTCAGTTTCAACATTGGATATGTTGTCTTTGGCCCATTTTCAATTAACCCTTTGAACCCGATGGATGCAAAATTGTGAAAAACATTCTCTCCCACATTGACTTTGTCTTTACTTTCCCTGTTGTTTCCTTTTTGGAATTAAGTTCTGTTTACAACCATTAAAAGCAAGCAGGCAACCGATATAAGCATGTGTCTGTCTGTCAGTCGATCCATCGCTCATTTTCTCCAATCTCTTTCAGTACCATGGACAGCTCGCACATTACAACACAACCGTACTACCTACATTATGCAAGTCAATTCGATAAAAAAAAAAAACTACTCTATCAGACGCATCATAGCGAGGGAACTGACTCGTATAACTGTGGAGAACACTTTAAACTTCAGCTCACACCGTTTTTATCTACCTCAAGCCCAAAGTGGCTGAGCAGAAGTCCTGACTTCTTTCAGAGTGCAACTCTGTGTTGGGCCCAGAGTGCAGCGTTATAACTGCAGCATGCTGTTGTAACTGCAGTCGGTGATCTCTTTCTAATTGTAATGAGCAAATTAACGCAACTCACAACAGTGACATTTTTTATTATTCATTATTCATTTCAGGAAAGAAAATTAACGGGACGATGATTTATAGCCTGCCCTGAAAAATTCAAAGTAGGCTTTCAAGGGAGTTCTGGTCCTTTTCAGGGCAGCTGAGCCCCCGTTAGCTGCCCCGTAATTCAAACCATAATTATTTCATTTCAAATTAAATGTGCTGAAGCACAAAGCCTAAATAACAGAACATGCAGAACTGTACGTACAGTTTACGGTCTGAATTGTACGTACAGGATGGACATGTCTTGACAAAAATTTGAACCAATCCTTTAATAATTAACCAGCAGTTGACAGAATAATCCCATCACAAGCTCTTCTGATGGCTGGATGTTCCATTGTTTAACATCTTCCTCTGCAGATGGAGCTGC
The DNA here is from genome assembly GCF_029030835.1 of Brachyistius frenatus. Lineage (NCBI taxonomy): Eukaryota > Metazoa > Chordata > Actinopteri > Embiotocidae > Brachyistius > Brachyistius frenatus. Next base: position 171,013 of record NW_027211004.1, on the reverse strand, counting down.
CCCAACCTTTAAAAATGATTCAACTATAATTACACGACAGATCCAAGTGCCACTTAGAAGGTAATATCATACTGAAGAAAGGATCAGTAACAAAATGGTAATTCATTCAGGTATCCGTTTTGTGATGTTTGACCCTGATACTCTAAGATTCAAGTGTTCTCTGTTGATGCATGAGTCCAAAGTTTGTGTAGAGTGAGGAGGAGGAGATTGAGCACAGACGTTCTGATGTATAAGTTAGATGATAAAGATAACTTAATTTTACCTACATAAAGAATTCAAGAGTTCCAGCATACAGCCTAACAGTGGTTGCAAACTGTATGTGAACAATATCAACAGTGATAAGTGATCACAGGTGCAAACAGGCCCAAATGTGCCACAAAAAAAACAAAAAAACAGTGTGATTAAAGAATACATTTGATCAAACCCTCCGAAGGCAGGCGGAGGAAAAAGTGCCCCAACTAAATCCAATCACAAATGATATAAATCCTACCATTTCAAACATAATAATGACTCAGCCATATATGGAAAAAACACACTATTGTTCACTCTTGTTAATTTTTTAGAAGGAATAGTCAGAAATCTCACCATGTAGTAAATGAAGAACAAATGACCAAGTGCAGTTGTCCTACAAGAGTGTTTGACTATAAACCAGTAATACACTCAACCAATACAAATGACTCTGTAATATCTTCATTATGATTAATTATCCCCCATGCAGCTGCAGAATTGTCCCCACCCTGCATCATTACCATCCGAGTGGTCACCACTTGGAGACGCAATTACTGAATGCACCTAATTACACAGCCAAAGATCATAAGCGGAGAATTTATTGCAACTATTATTTTGATGGATATAGCTACCCATTTGCAGTGCTGCATGGCTGTGATCAAAGACGTCAAACTAGTATTAACATATAAAGCAATCAGAAGAACCTTTTGTGCGTCAGCAGTTGGAGAAGTAACAGAGCAGAGGTGAGATTTAGGTAGGATCTGGAAAATAACGCCTCTCAAGTTCAGATCTAATGTAATAATACAATTTCTCTCTCTCTCTGTGTGTAAAACCAAAAAAGTGTCTAAATCATCTCATCTCACCTCCCGTGACCTTAACTGACTGTTATGTGGTGGAGTATTTTTCTAGGACCCAAATGCAAGCACACAGACTCGAGGTATCAGTTCCAAAAATACTGTCTTTATTGTCCCAAAAAACAAACGAAAAAACTACAAACCAAAAGGTGGCACCGAGCGTGTCCACTTTACGTCCAGTCGGGAGGGCAACTCAACCGACAGCTCCAGGGGGACACGGGTAACAGGGCAGCTGGCAGACCAGCGGAAGGGACGGCGTCAACAATCCTCCGAGCCGGGAGGGCAACTCCACCGACTGGTGATTTTGACCGGGATATCCGCAGGAGACACAGAGGCCGGAGGAACGGGAACAGGAACAGGACTGACGGGGAGCTGACGGGGAGCAGACGGAAGACGGACGGGGAGCAGACGGAAGACGGACGGGTGGCTAACAAAAATGAACCGACCACCAGAGTTGTGCAGGGGCAGGTTACATATAGTCTGGGGAGGTGATCAGGGAGATGCAGCACACCTGCAGGTGGTGATCAGGGGTGAGTGGCTGCATCTGCTGGGACTGGTGAGGGGCGTGGCCACGGGAGGTGAGGGGCGTGGCCACAGACAAAGACAGGGGACACAGGAGGAGAGGTGATCGGGGGCAAAATGGAGGACAAAACTGAACTCCTGACAGTACCCCCCCCTCAAAGGGAGCCTCTCGGCGACCAAAACTGGACCGGACGGGAGGAGGGGGGACCGGAGGAGGGACGGAGGACCACACTAACACAAGACATGAGACAGGAAACCTAGGTGGACGGAAGAAGGCCACAGGGCAGGGAGGCCTGGGGTGACCGCTCCGGAGGACGGCCACGGGGCAGGACAGGTTCGGGGGATCTCTCCAGAGGACGGCCACAGGGCAGGGCGGACTGGGGTGACCGCGCCAGAGGACAGCCACGGGGCAGGACGGACTGGGGTGACCGCGCCGGAGGACGGCCACGGGGCAGGTCAGGTTCAGGTGACCACTCCGGAGGACGGCCACGGGGCAGGACAGGTTCGGGGAATCTCTCCAGAGGACGGCCAGGGGGCAGGACAGGTTCGGGGAATCTCTCCAGAGGACGGCCAGGGGGCAGGACAGGTTCGGGTGACCACTCCGGAGGACGGCCACGGGGCAGGACAGGTTCAGGGGATCTCTCCGGAGGACGGCCACGGGGCAGGATGGGTTCGGGGGACCTCTCCAGAGGACGCCCATGGAGCAGGACGGGCTCGGGGGACCTCTCCAGAGGACGACGACGAGGCAGGGCTTCGACCGCGATGGAGGACGGAGCCGGAGGGACGACATTCCTGGAGGACGGAGCCGGAGGCGGGGCGGCGACCGCGCCGGAGGCCGGAGCGACGACCGAACAGGTGGACGGAGCAGGAGGCGGGGCGGCATCCGCGCCTGAGGCCAGAGCCGGAGGCACGACCTCGCTGGAGGACCAGGCCGGAGTGACGACATCCCTGGAGGACGGAGCAGGAGGCGGGGCGGCATCCTCGCCTGAGGCCGGAGCCGGAGGCACGACTTCGCCGGAGGACGGGGCTGGAGGCGTGGCGCCGACCTCGCCGGAGGCCGGAGGCGGGGCGCCGACCTCGCTGGAGGCCGGAGACGGGGCGGCAACTGCGCCGGAGGATGGAGACGGGGGCGTGGCAACGACCGTGCAGGAGGATGGAGCCGGAGGCGGGGCGTCGACCGCGCCAGAGGCAGCAGGGGCCGGTGGCGTGGCGATGACCGCACAGGAGGACGGAGGAGGGGGCGTGGCGACGACCATGCCGGAGGACGGGGCCGGAGGCGTGGCGACGACCACCCTGGAGGACGGAGCCAGAGGCGTGGCGACGACCACCCTGGAAGCAGCAGGAGCTGGAAGAGGGGCGTCGACCACCCTGGAGGATGGAGTCGGAGGCAGGGCGGAGGCCGGTGGCGTGGCGACGACCGCATAGGAGGATGGAGCAGGAGGCGGGATGTCGACCCATCCGAAGGCAGCAGGAGCTGGAGGCAGGACGTCGATGACCCGTCCAGCGACGGGGAACGAAGGAGCAGCATTACTGCCGCATAGGCCATGCTGCAGGTACTTGAGGGCCAACGCCCGGGCCCGGATGGCGTCCGGATCTCTCGCCGGCGCTGCGGGGGTAGAGAGTTCGTAGTGGGGACCGACGGGGCTGTAGGCTCGCCCGTAGCGACCGACGGGGCTGAGGGCTCGCACGTAGCGACCGACGGGGCTGAGGGCTCGCCCGTAGCGACCGACGGGGCTGAGGGCTCACCTGTAGCGACGGACTGGACTGACGGCTACACGTCCAGAGATTAAGGGCCCAGCAGGACCGGATGGCCGGTGACCCTGGCGTCGCCGCCTCCTTCTGGGGGGGTCCCAGAAGGCCAGGCGGGTTCCCTCGAACCCAGTCCGGGGTTCAGCGGAAACCGTGTCAATCAGGCCCGCCTGAATGACACGGAAAAATATTGAAATAAAGTCACGTATTTAGGATTCGAGTCTGTGGCTGCTGGGTCCCTCCGTGGTCGGTTCATTCTGTTATGTGGTGGAGTATTTTTCCAGGACCCAAATGCAAGCACACAGACTCAAGGTATAAGTTCCAAAAATACTCTTTATTGTCCCAAAAAACAAACGAAAAAACTACAAACCAAAAGGGTGGCACCGAGCGTGTCCACTTTACGTCCAGTCGGGAGGGCAACTCAACCGACAGCTCCAGGGGGACACGGGTAACAGGGCAGCCGGCAGACCAGCGGAAGGGACGGCGTCAACAATCCTCCAAGCCGGGAGGGCAACTCCACCGACTGGTGATTTTGACCGGGATATCCGCAGGAGACACAGAGGCCGGAGGAACGGGAACAGGAACAGGACTGACAGAGAGCTGACGGGGAGCAGAGGGAAGACGGACGGGGAGCAGACAGAGGACAGACGGGGGGCTAACAAAAAATGCACCGACCACCAGAGTTGTGCAGGGGCAGGTTACATATAGTCTGGGGAGGTGATCAGGAAGATGCAGCACACCTGCAGGTGGTGATCAGGGGTGAGTGGCTGCATCTGCTGGGACTGGTGAGGGGCGTGGCCACGGGAGGTGAGGGGCGTGGCCACAGACAAAGACAGGGGACACAGGAGGAGAGGTGATCGGGGGCAAAACGGAGGACAAAACTGAACTTCTGACACTGACCCCTTAACGATATAATTTATTTAAGCAAATTGGTGTAATACAACCCTATTTCCAAAAAAGTTGGGACGCTGCGTAAAATGTAAATAAAAACAGAATACAATGATTGGCAAATGACGTAAATCCATATATAATTGAAAATAGAACTAAGACAACATATCAAATGTTGAAACCGAATTTTTTTCTTTAATTAAAAATATCTGATCATTTTGAATTTGATGGCAGCAACACATTTCTAAAAAAGTTGTGACGGTCAACAAAAGAGTTGAAAAGTTGTGATAAGATAAAAAGAAAAAAAAACACCTGGTGGAACATCTCACTATTGATTAGGTTTATTAGCTACAGCACATGATTGGGTACAAAAAATAAAAGCATCACAGAGAGGCAGAGTCTCTCAGCAGTGAAGATGGGGAGAGGTTCACCACTCTGTGAAAGACTGTGTTGGAAAATAGTGCAACAATCTAAGAATAATGTTCCTCAACGTAAAACTACAAAGAATTAGTGGATTTCATCGTCTACGGTTCATAATATCATTAAAAGATTCAGAGAATCTGGAGAAATCTCTGAACACAAGGGACGAGGCTGGAAACCAATATTGGATGGTGGTGATCTTCGGGCCCTCAGGCAGCACTGCATTAAAAACACACTATTCTGGAGTGGAAATCACTGCATGGGCTCAGGAACACTTGCGTCCACAAATGCAGCGAGTCTTTTTTGAAGTAAAAAGGGAGTGAAGGTGAAGGGATTGATGGCAGCTGTACTCCGGTGTCTACCAACCAACTCGGCTGTTTCAATCCATTAAACCATTTAGACCCCTTTGTCAAAATATTTTGTCCAAGTATTCTGTCAATGCGTCATTTATCCTCATCCTGCCTCTGTACCCCTAATACTAAATACATCTGGACACCAAACCCCGAGGAAATCTTTCATGAAGCACTTCAGATGGAATGTGTTAGTTTTTATAGGAAATCCTTCTGCAGAGTTCGGGAAGCTTAAATCAGACTGCCTTCAACTTTACTTTGCTGAGTTTGGTCCAAAGCTAATGAAATACAGTTCTCACCAGCAGTGCAAAATATAGCATTATTTACAGATAGGTGAGCATTGAGAGAATTCCATCACACCAGGATAGATGGTATCTGATCTTGATGCCAGGTGTTTAACAGGTCTGATACTCTGGTCCTTCCTTGGTGGTGCAGCGTGGGTGATAACATCTCCATGCTGATGATCGATGGAGCGAGAACTGGTTCAGTGTGTCCTGGAGAGTCTTGATGGTGAACTTGGGACTTTGTGGCTATCTTTGTAGCCGGTGACTGTCTTTATCCCCCTCCACACACATCGGGAGTCATCGACCTGTTCCTCTATGTGCTTGTTATACCTCCGCTCGGCATCTCTTGGTCACTTCAAACAGACACTTTGCTTTTGTATGAAGTAGTGATCCCAAAAGAAAGACCTTTCACTTGATTCCTTCTGGGTAGATTCAAAGAGATTTAATAGTCCCTGCTGGTTATTTAGACTGTCTTCTCTTGAAAGGATCAATAGACCGATGATGCAAGACAACCAATATAGATCAATACAGTGAGATTATGTCTGGGTAATACAGAAACTGGATTCTTCTGATTTCTAATTGAGTTTAGCCTGCATGCTTACAAGGAAAAATGAATTTTGGTGACTTCAGGTTAAGCACTCCTTCAAAATCAGGCTTTCCTTTACAAAGCTTTCACAGCTTGATATAAACCAATATTTTTGGTGTTAAAATGAACGACTCCAGACAAAAGAATTCCACATTACAAACCCTTGTTGCAACATGAGGGCTAGCATGGCAAAAAATAAGTTAACAAACAATAATCTCAGCTGTGACTGCTAACACAGCCTCGAGTGATAGCAAAGTTGCTGACGTTAGTCAACCTGCTCCGGGCACAATAGACTCCAGCTCGTGTCAGGGTTGGCGGAGCAGCGAGCCGGTTTGAAAGATGACGTCTGTGATCTGATTCAATAGTCCTTCGAGCCACCTCAGACAGCTGCGGATGATCTACGGGATATGGAAGGCATGTTCTAAACTCACCTTACCGCTACAGAAATTATTGACGAAGATAACTTTGAACGACCGACCATAGCCAGAGGTAGAATCAAGTCTCACCGAGATCAGAAGCAGGCATTGTTGGAATTTGTCGATGACAAAAAAAGAGGTCACAAATAAACTAAATAAAGTACCTACGAACCAACCTACCAGCCATAAACTCTGAGATTCGACTCCTGAAATTCAACCCAAATCTTAGCTCTTCACCGGCCAAGGCAGACCTACGAGCAGATTGAACAGGCATTTGACCCGAAGATCTCGTCCCTACATGTAACTAACATCTGTGTTCCTGCTATAACAGAAAAGACCTTCACCTGATGGAAAACGCTTGGTCTCTCCAAATTGACAAACCTCTATCCTGAGGGTATATTCTTTCTGGTTTGGACCTCAGCCTGTCTTCTGGTACTTTGCTTTTTACCTCATCCTTGCCTTGTTGTTTTGTACTAGATGTCAACCTTTAGTACAGACCGTTCAGGTTCAGGATTTTTTTTTTGCATTGGAAAGTACACTGAGGGGACCAAAGACCACTTCAACTCCACCTACAACCCAGTGGTGTCTTATCTCTACAAACTGAGATCCCTCACTAATAACTTATGAATGTTAATATAATCCATGCAATGACCCACAGCCCAACAACCATTTCATTCATTCTCTTTGAAAATTCATTCAGAAAATATTGACTTTCTTCTTTGGTTTGCATTGTTATTTTGGTATCTGCTCATTGTTATTACTATCTATCATCACTAATTGAGTTCAGTTTTCTGAGGATTGGGATGCACTACCCCAGTTTTGGTGTATTGGGATGAGAATTGTACCTGTTTGTCAAAAAATAAATTTGACAAAATATTGTTTTTATGTGTCACTTCTTACTCACTTTCAATAAAAAGTAAATGTTAAACAAAAACACAACACTAAGTTAATGCTTGCGGTTACACAGTGCAGCATCTCTCTAGTTAACCATGCTGTTAGTGGCTTTTTAAATGCTTGCAGACATTAACTGTTTATTCTAGACTAATGGTGGGGCCACATGGAAAACCACGATCGCAAGCCATAAGTCATATTCCAAAATATGTTGCCACTGGGTTGAAGAGCGTAAGAAGAATCACACAGTTCTACCAGCTGTTTATATCTGAGTATATGATCAGTATTTTAAACCCACCGTGGGGAGAAATCACAGCACATCATTGAATGTTCATATAAAGTTTAAGTTAATACATATTAAATTGAAAATACAACAAAGACAAAAAATAAAATGTTGAAACAGAGGTTTTATGATTTTATGAAAAATATATGCTCGTTTTGCATTTTATGGCAGCAACACCTTTTCAAAAAAGTTGGGACAGGGTGATGTTTACCACTGTGCTGCATCACTTCTTTTAAAAACAGTTGATAAACATTTGGGAACTGATGAGACCAGTTTCTGGAGTTTTGAAAGTGAAATATGGTCCCATTCATGCCTGATAGAGGATTTCAGCTGCTCAACAGTTCAGGGTCTCCTTTGTTGTATTGTTCATGTCCTGATGCTCCAGATGTTTTCAATGATTGACAGGTCTGGACTGCAGGAGGCCAGTTTATCAGCACTCTTCTACTAGAGAACCATGCTGTTGGAATACGTGCAGAATGTGGTTGGACGTTGTTCTGCTGAAATAAACAAGACCTTCCCTGAAAGAGACATTGTCTGGATGGCAGCATATGTTGCTCCAAAACCTGAATATCTCATTCAGCATTAATGCTTCCTTCCAGATGTTCAAGCTACCCATGCCATGTGCACTAATGCATCCCTGTATCATCACAGATGCTGGCTTTAGAACTGAGCTGATAACAAGCTGGATGGTCCCTCTCCTCTTTAACCCGGAGGATGCAGCGTCCATGATTTCCAAACAGAATCTCAGATTGTGATCCATCAGACCTCAGGACAGTTGTCCACTTCACCTCAGTCCATCTTCAATGATCTCGGTCCAGAGAAGGCGGCGGTGTTTCTGGATCATGTTTCTATCTGGTTTCTTCTTTGGAGAGTTTTAACCTGCATTTGTTGACGCAGCGATGAACTGTGTTCACAGACGATGGTTTTCACAAGTGTTCCTGAGCCCATGCAGTGATTTCCACTCCAGAATAGTGTGTTTTAATGCAGTGCTGCCTGAGGGCCCGAAGATCACCACCATCATCCAATATTGGTTTCCAGCCTTGTCCCTTGTGTTCAGAGATTTCTCCAGATTCTCTGAATCTTTTAATGATATTATGAACCGTAGACGATGAAATCCACTAATTCTTTGTAGTTTTACGTTGAGGAACATTATTCTTAGATTGTTGCACTATTTTCCAACACAGTCTTTCACAGAGTGGTGAACCTCTCCCCATCTTCACTGCTGAGAGACTCTGCCTCTCTGAAATGATCTTTTCATATCCAATAATGTTACTGATCTGTTGCCATGGTAACCTAATTAGTTGTGAGATGTTCGACCAGGTGATTTCTTCAGCTTTACACAACTTTTCTAGTTTGTCGACCTGTCCCAACTTTTTTTTAAATGTGTTGCTGGTATCAAATTCAAAACGAGCATATATTTTCCAAAAAAACAATACAATTTCTTAGTTTCAACACTTGATATGTTGTCTTTGGTCAATTTTCAATCAAATATGGGTTTATGTGAATTGTAAATCATTGAATTTTGTTTTTTAGTTACATTTTAAACAGTGTCCCAACTTTTTGGGGAAACAGTTCTTGGGGACAGTAGTTAATGCCTGAAAGGGGCTGAGTTTCATGGACTCACTCAGGTAGAGGTGGGCTAGAGTTTTATAGGAATAGTTGGTGTGGTTTCTCTGGCTGGATAAATCACATACTCACCCACACTTCATGCATGCTCTGCTGGACCACATATTAAATGAGTTATTTTCAGTTATCCGTGGCTGCTGTTATCTGTATTTTGTCTCCCACACAGTCGCGGTGTCTAGGCAACAAATGGCGACAAAATCAAAACAATAAAATTAATGTTCATTTTGGAGGCTGTAGTTTGTGGCTGCTGCAGTGTACCGCTTCAGGCTGAGAGGACTACAGCTGGAATTAGACTCTCGGCTAAGTCCGGTGTCGTTCTTCTTCTTAAACAGATCAGGTCAGTGTGACCTTCTCACACATTGGTACTCATCTGTCTGTGCCTCCATGCCGGAACAGGAAGAAGCCGGACTGCTGACAAACCAGCCACACACCTCTGCCGTGAACATATCAAGGAATGACTGTGTCTGCCGACGTCATCCTGTGTCGTGCTGTGCTCGATATTGTTGGAGAAGCAGCGAACTGACTGCAACCAGCTGTTCCAGCATCAGGGCCAAACCGACAACTGGCTGCTCTCGCTGCTGTGTGTTCATCTCTGTGCACTGAGCAGCTGTTGGGCCCCACTTTACCAAATGTACTGCTATTGTGACAAATAAATCTCTACACAGCAAAGCATGTAGCAAGTAAACCAAGTACTCCTGACTCACACACCACAAATAAATACAACCGTAAAGCGCTGTGCTCTTAGTTGTTCGCCGCTCTGAGCACACGTGATGCTACCAAGTCCACCAGCTGGTAGGCAGACCTCTGCAGTGGAGCTCACAGTCCCAGCATGCCACTGCTGATATGTTGGGAAAAAGAGTCGTCAGTAAACACTGAACACCTGTCCTAATTACCTCCCCCTTTGAACCACTCCCACCATCTCAAACACGCCCACTACCACAGCCTATTTCATATCAAATAAACATTACTTTTACTGAGAAGAAAGTAAAGAAAAAATGGCAAAGTCAACTTCTTGATTAAAATTTACAAATGAAATTGTTGACAAATCAAGTGTTAGAAACGTCAGAAAAGCAGATTTTCTAAACTGTCAGATCTTCAAACAAAATTTAACATTAAACGAAGGCAACCGTACAGAAAAAAAACCCCAACAATGTACACTTTATTTAATTTGCAGTCTTTCTTTCCTAAGAATCCATATTTGTGGTAACTATAGTTTCACATCTCTCTTCAGCTTCTCTGTGCAGCTCGATCAAGAACAGGCTGCTTTGAGTCTCTGAGGCACGTTGATATCAATATGTGATCAATGTGAGACCTTTAGAGGATAATTTTATTTATTGTGGCAAATCAAAGAGGTTATCAATACCTAAATTAGCCGATGTGATTCACACCCCTCAACATAATAGCTAGTGTTAGCAGCAGCCACTGTGACAAAGTGTTTCTGATGAGTGGAGATCAGTCTCTGACATCACTGGTGGGACATCAGCCCACTCTTCCTAACAGAACAGCTTCAGTGCAGAAACACTGGAGGGTTTGTGAGGATTAATTCTCACCACAGCATCTCAATGGGGTTCAGGTCCACTCCAGAACTCAAGTTGGATTCCTCGTCTCGCTGTGTGACCCAGATACACTCCAGCTTGAACTCAGACTGACGATGTGACGGTCTCCTTCAGGATTGTCTGTCAGAGCAGAGTTCATGTTTCCCTCCATGACAGTCGGTTGAAGCAGTAAAGCATCCCCTCAACATTACACTGCCTCCTGCATGTTTACAGTGTTGCTACCAGGTTCTTTTAATGGAATCCTGTTTGGTTTATACCAGATGTAACCGAGCATCATCCATCAGTGATGTCATCAACCATCAGTGATGTCATCGTTGGTTTGTGAACATTATGAATCCTCCAGTTCAGATTCTGTCCGTCACCATCTTGCTAGTTCGGAGCGGTTTGGAGCAGGAAGTGACCATATTTGGACGAGCTGGGGGAGGAGCCAAAGGTGGATCTGATTGGAAACCTGACGATACTACGTCCCGCCCACCAATAGCTGTAACCTGACTGCACCACAGGCCTGTCAATCAAACAGACACGCCCCCAAAAACAGGTCTTCTTGAATCTTCTTTTCTAATGAATGAGGGATTATTTTCAGATGGACCTCCAGAAAACTAATAAGAAGGAGTGACTTTAGCTAACAACACCGAGAGAACTGATGGACACATTTTATTCACTTTGGATTTGATGAGAGAAGTTGAATGGGAGTCTATGGAGCCGGAGGCTTTTTGGAGCCGACCTCTAGTGGCACTCGCTGGTATCGCAGCTGAAGACAATTCTGGATCGGAACCATTTTACAACCTGAAGCTACGAACTCTTTTATAGCCAGTCTGTAGTCTGGATGTAACATGACACATGTCTTCCACACTGTTCAGCTGTGGACTCATCAGTTTATAGAAACTCAATGTTCTTCTGGGTTTCACCTTTCCACTTCCTCCTGGATGACTTTCTTGCCTGGTGTCCTTCTGACAGTTTTTGTTGAATTTTTTATGTCTTCCCAGATGAAGTTCTTTTGAAGATGGCTCAGTGTGCAGCAGCAACATTCTTTTAAAGGTGGTGATGATTTGACAGAGGTAGTGATCAGGTCGCGTCCAGAAGACAGCAAGACAAAAGACAAATTAACACAGCCTAATGACAGACTATTGCCCCTGAAATTAATGAGGCCAATCGGTTTCAAGTGAAGTGTGCCGGTAAATGGCCAGCTGGAGGGATGGAGTTAATACACAGTCATGTCAAGTCAAACAGCTTGGTTTCAGAGAGTTTTTCAGCGTTAACCCAAACTACAAAGTTCTATCAGTAAGTTCCATGTTAAGATACTAAAGTTCTACTGTTCAAGGTAAAGGAGGAAGAGGTGTGTTTTTAGTTTGTGGTGGAAGATGTTCAGAGTTTCTGATGTCCTGATGTCGGTGGGGAGCTCATTCTACCATTTAGGAGCCAGGACAGCAAACAGTCCTGGTTTAGTAGAGTTTAACTCAGTGAGGAGCAACAAGCTGATTGGTAGAAGCAGAGTGGAGGGAGGGGCTGGGATGTAGGGTTGGACCATGACCTGGATGTAGAGAAGGAGGAGGAGGAGGAGGAGCAGAGGGAGGGGCTGGGATGTAAGGTTGGACCATGTCTTGGATGTAGACTGGACCCGATCTGTTCACAGCACGGTACGCAAGTACCAATGTTTTGAAACTGATGCTGGCAGCTACTGGTAACCAGTGAAGGGAGAGGAGGAGGAGGAGGAGGAGGAGGAGCGGAGAAGTGTGAGTGAATTTAGGAGGTTAAAGACCAGTCGAGCTGCTGCATTCTGGATGAGCTGCAGAGGTCAGATGGTACTAACAAGTAGACCTGCCAGGAGGGAGTTACAGTAGTCTAGATGTGAGATGACCAGAACCTGGACCAGAACCTGCACCTCCTTCTGAGTGAGAAGAGGACGTATTCTCCTGATGTTGTGCAGCATGTATCTACAGGAACGTGTTGTTGCAGTGATGTTGGCAGTAAGAGAGAGTTGACTGTCGAGTGTCTCCGAGGTTCTTATCAGTCAGGGTCGGGATAACAGAGTTGTTGAAGGTAGTAGTCAGGTCGTGGGTGGGAGAGTCTTTCCCTGGAAGGAAGAGCAGTTCGGTCTTGTGGAGGTTGATTTCCAGGTGGTGTGAAGACATCCACTGAGAGATGTCAGTCAGACAGGCAGAGATTCATGCTGCTACCTGTGTTTCAGATCGGTTTACAGAGCTATGGATAACTGAAGTGTTATAGACGAGTCGTTATCTCCCATTGGCCCTGGGTACTTCAGCAACCTGATTAAACGCTCTCAGAGTTTGACGTAAATGATCATTTGGAAACCAGAGGGATGATACAGCAGGTTCCTGACTGACTGGATATATGATGTTAAACTCAGCAGGGCTGTCCTCCAGAAATCCATCCCACATAAATGAACTCAGATGGTACATAGTGATAATGATAATAACAGTGGATCAGAGCCACTCCAACACCATATTGTATATTTTTTTTAGTTTAAGGACCATAAACTATTGGTAAAAGAACCAATTAGATTAATTTCTCCAGATTCTCTGACTCTTTTAATGATATTATGAACCGTAGACGATGAAATCCACTAATTCTTTGTAGTTTTACATTGAGGAACATTATTCTTAGATTGTTGAACTATTTCTAGTTTGCTGAGAGACTCTGCCTCATTGGGATGCTGGGATTATATATTTATCATGATTGTATTATTTTTGAATCCCTGGCGCTGAAATGGCTGTTTTATTGCCATTACCTTGGACAATTTAATATACATTATGAAGGATTTACCTTAACAGCAGCAAACTAGATGAACCTATTAGCAGCCAATGATGTTCACTTTTGTTTCTTCTGGGTTAGGGTTAGTGAGGATTATGGCAATATCTATGTATTTTCACTCAAACTTAGACTTCAGCAGGGACCTATAGGGATAGGTATGATTAAAATGTAATTTTACATTTTATGAATACTCTTATCAGTTTGGTTCTTTATTAATACTCTGATATGTTCTCAAGCTCGCCCTTACCACAACACCGTTTTTTGTGTTCATTCATCTGATGCGCTTTCTTGAAAGCTCACTGTGGAAGTAGGTGACAACACATTCAACTCCCTCCACTGGGACGCTTTCTGGAACTGCAGCTGCGTGGCGGTAACTCCGCCCCCGCATGTCATGTGTCCAAATCACACCAAATTCACCAGTGCACATCCTTGGGTCCCCGACAACATAACCACCGAGTCTGGGACAAACTGTTGTCGAGATATTGGGACAAATACAGATATGTGCTAACATACATGCAGACAGAGCGGCAGAGATTTCTGTGCATTATAATACAGATGAGTAGCTGTAAAACAATAGACAGAAATATGTTAAAATTTGTTTGAGACCAGAAAGAAACATTATGGAAAGAGAGGATCAGGAGTGGAGTGTTTGGAGTGGAGGGTGTGTGGGGGAGACACAGCAGGTGTGATAAATGTTTGCACACTTAAACACACTCAGTGATGGTAATAGGTGCACTGCTGCCGGAGAGCACCGGAGGATATAAAATGTTCACAGTGAAATTAATTCATATTTTTTACTTTTCCAATCATCTGTAAAACATTTGTCATGCAAGAGAGCCAATAACAAAATGGAATGATGAAACATCTCAGGTGATGTATGAAACTGAACAAAAGAGAAAATAACAACGGTATATAAGTACTATAAGTTATTATAACAAATGTCTGTCTGGTTTGTAGTTGTTTACGATCAGTCTTATTTAATAAGTTTGATTGAAAGAAACATCAACTTAAAGTACCTCTGAAAACTGATAAAATGCAGTGGTTTGTACTGTAGGTGCTATGGGTACAGCCATGTTTTATTTATGTTATTCTGCTGCTGCTGGTAAATGTCCTTGATGGGATTAGTGCCAAGCAAATGTACAATATGTTAAATTTATCATGACAGCCATCGTAGTGTAGTGCAGGAAATTTCACCCTCATCACTGCTAACAGCACAGGGATCTGTTTCTTAAGGCAACTCGCTGCCTGACCTCATGTTCAAGCCGTCAGGCCGGCTTTCTCAGAAAACTGTGTGTATTTGAAAGAAGATTCACAGACGTGGAGCCAAACCAAATGGAAGAGGAAAGACAAAGAACAGGACAGAGAGTGAAACTGGTGGCAGTCAGATCGTCTCTGGTCTGCTGCCGACTGAGGGGGAGGAGGAGCTGCAGCAGAGAGCGGAAGCTGCTGTTGCCAGAATCCCAGGTGAGCATGAATTAATGTGTGCTGCTGGCCAACACTGCAGGTCTGAAGACTGTGTTTGCCCCTTTGACCAGAAATTCTAATTGTAACGAAGAATAAATCATTGCATCTACAACCCTCGTTTCCAAAGAAGTTGGGACGCTGTGCAAAATGTAAATATAAATTGAATGTAATGATTTGCAAATTACATAAACACATATTTAATTGCAAAGAAGTAGTGGAAGAGTCCTCTGATAAACTGGCCTACTGCAGTCCAGACCTGTCAATCATTGAAAACATCTGGAGCATCAGGACATGAACAATACAACAAAGGAGACCCTGAACTGTTGAGCAGCTGAAATCCTCTATCAGGCTAGAATGGGACCACATTTCACTTTCAAAACTCCAGAAACTGGTCTCCTCAGTTCCCCAACGTTTCCAGAGTGTTGTTAAAAGAAGAGGTGATGCAGCTCAGTGGTGAACATGATCCTGGAACAACTTTATAGAGACGTGTTGCTGCCATCAGATTCACAATGAGAAGATACATTTCATTAAAAAAAAAAAAAAAATCTCCATTTCAACATTTGGTATGTTGTCTTTGGACAATTTTCAATTAATTATTGGTTGATAGGATTTGCAAATCATTGCGTTCTGTTTTTATTTATATTTTACACAGCGTCCTGACTTTTCTGGAATTGGGGTGAACAACATGAAGCTGGAGTTCTGTCAGTGTAACTGGAGAAATCTGTTGACACCATTGTAGTTTTGCATGAAAAGTTTTACTTTGTTCAATAAAAATGCAACCTTTAGCCTTCCCATGATGCATTGCTACAGTTCATGCAGTTGTTCACTATTAAACCTTACCTAAAATAGCATTGTTATGTATGAATGCATGTGCAGCCTTCTCGAACTGTGGCGACCAGTTTTTCCAAGCAGTTTCTGTCAGAGTGCGTTGTGATGGTCCCAGAGCTGCACGCCGTCCACAGAACACCCTGCTGCTGGTCTGTGGGTCAAATGGATGAGGTTTGTCTTTATTAAGGGTCATCGAGGGTTCAGAGAAATGGATGAAGGCGTTCCTCTCTGATTTGTTTGTTGCACTGCTTTACTCTCTTGACCTATTGAAGTGAAAGCTTTCTGTGGTGAACTTAACCCTTTACGAGCCCCCGGAAAGTGAATGCCTCCATTACTGCTGATTGAATACACCCATTAAGGCTCAGGGTCTCACAGCCGTTAATGGAACTGGAACTACAAGTATTCAGAGAATATTGACGAACCAGTTACACTCAGGTGAATTTACATTCAATCCTAAACAATGTGTATTTACATTTGCATGGTAAAATATTGTATTCAATATTTTTCATACTTGCACTAATGACATTTTACTAGAAGTTAATTTATAAAATGTTGCAGGACTTCTGAACATGGTGTACATGGGAGGTAAACAATACAAGAGAAAACAGCATGTCCTCTCAAAAGGAGGTAACCAAGACACATTTTCTAAGGTCAACAATTCAATGTTTTACAGTGCACACAAAGTTTCAAATCAATGATATAACACCACAAAGGTCAACAGACTTAATATTACCATCTGCCAAATGTCTGACTAATCAACAGGTTCCCAACCTAACACTATATTTGGTTTGCTCGAACACCAAAGAAAGAAACCACCGAGAGCTCAGCCTCACGCCTTGGACACGCTAGCGATGTGGTGTGTGTGTGTTACCTGCCACGTGCTGCTCAGCTGCAGCTCGGTTGAGTGTGTGTCCATACCGGTTGCAAGTCCTACCATGAATCGATAAGTGTCGCTGTCATAATAGCACTCAGTGTTGAATTTTTGAGGTCCGACAGATGATGAGTTGTAAACATAAAGCAGTCACATGGTTTTTGTTTACTCTCGTACGTAGCGAAACAGCGAAACCTTCAGTAACGTCTCTTGTAAGCTACCCAACATCACTGAACTCACTCGTGGACCATCTCTTCACTGGCTGATCTAACTCAGAGGGAGTTTCTTCCTCACCTACAACAAATGCCTCTTCTTAACTTTCCTTTAACCGACGCGATGCTCAATCATTAACTTAGCCCACTTTAAATTCTTCTTCAGTTTCCCAAACAATCGCCTGCACACGCTGTGGTCACTAACGTCAGAGTCCAACCCACTCCAGATAAAGTTAACAGCACTGAGACAAAAACCAGGAATTCCATCTTTTTGGACCGGAGTGTCAATCATCTGATTCCTCTCCAGGAAACTTGCCCGTCTCTGATTCACTACACTGAAGAACACCTTCCCCTCCACGTTCAGGAGACAGACAGGCCTAAGCTGACTTCATTCATATGTTTGTTGTGTCCTCGTCTGTGCAGCTGTGTGGATTCACCAGGACAGACGCCCTCTCACCGGCCGCCGTACTTTAATCTGCAGCGTCAATCGGAGTGTAAAAGGTTCCGACAGACTTCCTGAGGCTCAGAGGGACAAACGGCAGACGGGCTTTAAAGGTGACGACCAGCGGATCGGACCGCTGGCGACGCTTGCTTTCCTCCTGAATCTGTTCTTCTGTCATGCAGGTATCAGACAGACCTGCAGCAACGTGCAGCCACACACAAGCCAGGGTGTGTGCTGATTTAAATGGAAACTCTAAATTGTCTCATATTTAATATATTTAAATTGTATTCAGTAAGAATTGATTAAGTTAAAAAGAAAGAGAAAAAAATATCATAAAACATTAAAGAAAATGAAAACTGTTCCTCTCATACAGTTGATGGGCTCTTACCCTGGTGCATGCTGGGAGTGAGTACGCTTCTCTCCAATGTGCTTTACATGTTTAAATGTTGCTTCATGTGTGAAGATTCGTTGCCTAGTGTCTGTGTATTTTTGGGTTGGGGGGGTTTGTGTTGGTGCGTTTGGCCTGTCAGTATCTTGGCCGGTCTCCATGGTGACGCCATGGTTAATTGTTTCCTGAGTTTATGCTGGCTTTCAGTGCAGCATGGAGGAAGACGTTTGGGTTGTCGGCCGCAGCAGTTTGAAACCGCTACGAAGCCTCCAGTTCAGATTTTGTCCGGAGAGGTTCGGAGCAGGAAGTGACCATCTTTGGTACCATATATAGGACACGATGCCCCGCCCACCAAATCCTAGCAGTGTCCACTGAAAACCAAAGATCTTGCTTTTTTAACCTCATCATTTTTAAATACACGGTTATTGTTTTCTTCGACTGTCCTGTTTTTGTGGACCTGACTGTCAGCAGCAGGTTGTTACCGAGCGGTAGGCGTGTTGTATGAAAATAGAAGCTCTTCACTACTTGACCTGTGGACATGTAGTTATCCATGTTGTACATGGCAGAGTGCTGCCTGTCATAACAGCTGCTCCCCTGCACAATACACAGCAAAAATCATCATGACGGCTGCAGCAAGGGTGTGTGTGTGTGTGTGTGTGTGTGTGTGTGTGTGTGTGTGTGTGTGTGTGTGTGTGTGTGTGTGTGTGTGGGTTCACACTTTTAACAGAGCCAGTAAACAAAGTGCTCCAGTTCATGTGCAGCCCTCCTGGTGAGGCTCTTTAGTGATGACACGTGCAGTTTGAGAGTTGATTGTTCAGTCATAGCTTTAGCCAGGAAAATGTCATGTATGTTCAAATCTACAGTTCTTTTTGTTGATTAAATCAACGTATCGACAGTCAGGTGACCATCCCCACCTGTAACACAAACTGTGAAAGCATGCAGTCCTTCAACAGACTTATTTTGTAAAGAGCTGCCCTTCTACTTGCTAATCCTCTTCATCAGCAGCATCTCACAACATCCTCTTTTTTTGTACCTGCTGTCCGGAGGCATCCTTCAAAAGGTCACAGGATGAATCTAAGGAGATGTTTAATGGAACAGGACAGAAACATGTTCTCGAAACTTTGTTCTGTCAGTAGAGTCCCTCAGTAGACATTGCTTTTCTGTAAACATATCTTTTTTTTAATGAATAAAATATTTCAATATTTCCCTGTGATATGTTATGGAGTGAAAGGATAACAAGGATAACACTTTATTGATCTTGAAGTGTCGCAGTAGCAACCGTGTTACACAAGAACAGACATGAATAATTCAAACGCAGCTGTGTGGGTGCGGACAGTGTTTTAAAAGTCCTTTAGTCTGCATACATAAAGTATATATACATGACATGTACATAAGCAATATCAGTAGGTGTTGCACTAACAGAGGTACAGTATGAGGTGGTAAATGCACTCCGTCTCAGAGCAGAATAGAGTAGAAGGTTCAGTTAGAAAAACACAGAGCAGCATGTGAAATCAGCCGTGAACCTGCAGGACGGAGGAAATGTTTGTTAGAAATGCTAAATGTAAAAACCTGTATTTAATGAAACATATATTAAACACCAATGCATATATTAATGCTTAATGCTCATCAAAAGAATGAACATTCGCTAGGTTAGTGTCGATGTGAAGACTCCACCTTCAACATAAAGACTCCACCTCCAACATGAAGACTCCGCCTCCAACATGACGATGCCACCTCCATGAAGATTCCTCCTCCAACATAAAGACTCCACCATGAAGATTCCACCTCCAACGTAGAGACTCCACCTTCAAACTGAAGACTCCACCCGAATGTAAAGACTTCACCTCCAATGTAGAGACTCCACCTCCAACATAAAGACTCCACCGTGAAGATTCCACCTCCAATGTAGAGACTCCACCTCCAAACTGAAGACTCCACCCGAATGTAAAGACTCCACCTCCAATGTAGAGACTCCACCTCCAACGTGAAAACTCCACCTCCAACATAAAGACTCCACCCCCAACATGAAGACTCCACTTCCAACGTGAAGAGTCCACATCCAACATTAAGACTCCACCTCCACCGTGAAGATTCCACCTCCAACATAGAGACTCCACCTCCAAACTGAAGACTCCACCCGAAAGTAGACTCCACCTCCAACATAAAGACTCCACCGTGAAGATTCCACCTCCAATGTAGAGAGTCCACCTCCAAACTGAAGACTCCACCCGAATGTGAAGACTCCACCTCCAATGTAGAGACTCCACCTCCAATGTGAAAACTCCACCTCCAACGTGAAGACTACACCTCCAACATAAGGACTCCACCAAACTGTGATGCAGTTTGTAAGGATGCTCACGATGGTGCAGCGGTAGAAGTTTACCAGGATCAGAGGAGAGATGTGGATTTTCTTCAGTCTCCTCAGGAAGAAAAGACTCAGGTGTGCCTTCTTGACCAGGGTTGAGGTGTTGAGGGTCCAAGAGAAGTCCTCTGAGATGTGGACACCCAGAAACCTAAAGCTGGTGACACGCTCAACCTCCGTTCCATTGATATGGATGGGGGTGTGTGTGCAGCATTTGGTCTTTCTGAAGTCCACAATAAGATCTTTGGTCTTTTCGGTGTTGAATGCAAGGTTGTTGTTGGCGCGGCACACCGCCAGATGCCGGACCTCCTCCCTGTAGGCCGACTCATCGTTGTTGATGAGGCCCATCACCGTTGTGTCGCCTGCAAACTTGAAAATGGTATTGGAACCATGTACAGGCATGCAGTCATAGGTGAACAGGGAGTAAGGAGAAGACTCAGCACACAGCCCTGTGGGACGCCAGTGTTCAGGGTGAGGGTAGAGGAGGTGTGATTGCCTAACCTAACATACTGGGGTCTGTTGGTTAAGAAATCCAGTATCCAGCTGCAGAGGGAGGTGTTGATGCCAAGGTCACCTAGTTTGGTATTCAGTTTGGAGGGGATGATGGTGTTGAATGATGAACTGAAATCGATGAACAGCATTCTCACATAGGTGTTGTTGTCCAGGTGGGAGAGGGCAGAGTGAAGTGCTGTGGAGATGGAGTCCTCTGTACACCTGTCCTGGCGGTAGGCGAATTGGAGGGAGTCCAGTGTGGGTGGTAGGCAGGTTTTGAGATAAGCCAGGACCAGCCTCTCGAAGCACTTCATGATGATGGGGTAAGTGCAACAGGGCGGAAGTCGTTTAGGCTCGCTGCAGTGTAGTGTTTTGGCACTGGCATGATTAGGTGGTTTTGAAGCATGTGGGTACAGCTGCTTGGGCCAGTGACAGGTTGAAGATGTCAGTCAGGACCCCAGTCAGCTGCCCAGCACAGGCCTCGAGCACACGTCCGGGGATGCCATCAGGGCCAGCAGCCTTATGTGCAGTGATCCTGCTCAGCACAGTGCACACGTCGGTGGGGGAGAGGGTGGTCTGCTGGTGGTCCGCAGGCGGCACAGTCTTGATGGCCGCCTCCTGGTTGTCCCTGTCAAGGCGAGCATAAAAGTTATTAAGCTCATCAGGGAGGGAGGCGTTGCTGGTTGGGGGGGCGGGGGTGGTGTTGGAGGGTTTGTAATCTGTAATGGCCCGGATGCCTTGCACATGCGTCGGGGGTCGGTTGTTGTTAAAGTACTACTCAGTCCGTAGCTTGTGGCTGTGCTTGGCCCTCTTGATGCCCCTCTTCAAGTTGGCTCTGGATGAGCTGTAGGCTTGCACATCACCTGATCTGAAGGCGGTGTCGCGTAGCTTCAGTAGTAGACGGACCTCTCTGCTCATCCACGGCTTCTGATTTGGGAACATTGTAATGTGTTTGAGGAAGGTGACACTATTGGGCGGCACGGTGGTGCAGTGGTTAGCACTGTCACCTCACAGCAAAAAGGTTCCGGGTTCGAATCCGGTCCTGGGCCTTTCTGTGCGGAGTTTGCATGTTCTCCCTGTGCTTGCGTGGGTTCTCTCCGGGTTCTCTGGCTTCCTCCCATCATCCAAAAACATGCACTTCAGGTCAGGTTACCTGGCGCCGGGCTAGTGGCAGCCTGCTGCAGCACCTCCCCCTGAGAGCCCCCCTGCTGTAGTGAAGACATTTCCCCTCGGGGATTAATAAAGTGTATAAAATCAAAAAATCAAAATCAAAATATTGATGTTGGTGCTGATGTAGTCCAGAACGGAGGAGGCAAAAGAGTCTATGTCCGTGTGGGAGTCCAAGGTGGCCTGAGTGGCAAACATACTCCAGTCCATGTGTTGAAACCGGTGCTGTAGTGTAGAGTCTGCTCTCTCTGGCCACACTTCAACTGTTCTCACTGCTGGTTGCTCACGTTTGATGAGTGGTGTGTACTTGGGGAGTAGGAACAATGAGAGATGGTCCGACTGTCCCAGGTGGGGGAGGGGAATGGCTTTGTAGGCTCAGTCATGTTGGTGTAAACATGGTCCAAGGTCTTGTCTCCTCTAGTGGGGCAGGAGACATGTTGGTAAAATTTGAGGAGTACAGACTTCAGGTTGGAGTGGTTGAAGTCACCCACAACAATAAAGGCTGCCTCCGGGTGTTTAGTCTGTAGTTTGCTAATGGCAGCATGCAGTTCCTTCATTGTAAGCTTAGCATTAGCATCCGGGGGGATGCATGCTGGTCACAATAGCAGATGTAAACTCTCTTAACTTGGTGTTTTGGTACTGCTAGCTTAGCAGTTAGCAACGTCTTCCCTCTCTCCCTCCTCCTCGTCTTGTTTTTCCTGCTGTGTGACATGTTTAGTTACGACCCTGCCTCCCTTAATGATAATGCTACCTGTAATAAATGTAGTGTAGGTAGGGCTCTGGAGACCAGGGTCACCGAGGAGGAGGAGGAGGAGGAGGAGGGGGGGAGTAGTGTAGTTCGGGCTCCAGGGTCACAGAATTAGAATCACTGCTGTGCACCATGCTAAATAACCAGCTAGCTGTAGGACCTTCTCAGGGAGGAGGGGGGGGGGGTGTACAGCTGTCCAGGATACAGGTTTAGTTAGCCGGTCCCCTGCAGCACCCGAACAGCCGGGCGGCCGGGGGACAGTACGAAGGAGACATCGTCCCAAGAAGAAGCCCACGGTTCACCACCGACCTTCACGTCTCCAACTGATGTTCCACATTCTGTGAAACACCTGCTGAGAAACCAACTCTGGTTATTGGAGACTCTGTTTAACATGAAGTTAGTGAAACCAGGGGACAGAGACAGATGTCTTCCAGGGGACAGAGTCAGATGTCTTCCAGGGGACAGAGTCAGATGTCTTCCTGGGGCCAAAGTCAGATGTCTTTCCGGGGACAGAGTCAGATGTCTTCCAGGGGCCAGAGTCAGATGTCTTCCAGGGGACAGAGTCAGATGTCTTCCCGGGGCCAGAGTCAGATGTCTTCCAGGGGCCAGAGCGGGCGACATTGAATCAAACCTGAAACTGCTGACTAAGGCTAATCATAAATCCAGTCAGATTGTTATTAACGTCGGCAGTAACGACACCCGGTTACACCAATCGGAGGTCACTGAAGTTCACGTGGAATCGGTGTGCAACTTTTCAAAAACAACGTGGGACTCTAGTTTTCTCTGGACTCCTTCCTAACCGGACCAGTGATGATATGTTCAGCCGTACGTCTTCACTTCACCGCTGGTTGTCGAGGTGATGTCCCGCTAACAATGTGGGCTTCATTGATAATTGGAATACTTTCTGGGGGAAACCTGGTCTGATCCGGAGAGACGGCATCCATCTTACTTTGGATGGTGCAGCTCTTCTTTCTAGAAATATGGCCATGTCTCTTAACAGCCCTAAAACCTGACATCCAGGGTTGAAGTCAGGACGCAGAGCTGCAGTCTTACAGCTCCTCTGCAGCTTCTTTAGAGCTGTCACTCACCCCAAACCTTCAACATCCTATAGAGGTTGTGTCTGTACCCAGACCACCTATATTTAAAAAACTCAAGAAAAGATCTGTCAATAAAAATGTAATAAAAATTGATCCTACCAAATTCATGGATCAAAAAAATCTGACAATTAAAAGCGGATTATTAAATATGAGATCTCTCGTCTAAATCTCTGTTAGTAAATGACTTGATAACTGATCATCAGATTGATTTACTCTGTCTCACAGAGACCTGGCTGCAACAGGAAGAATATGGTAGGATTAATGAAGCAACTCCTCCCAGTCAAATTAATTATCATATTCCTAGAGATTCAGGCTGAGGAGGAGGAGGAGGAGGAGGAGGAGTGGCAGCAATCTTCCACTCAAGTTTATCAATTAATCCAAAGCCTAAACTTAGTTATAAATCATTTGAGAGTCTGACTCTTAGTCTCTCACCCAAACTGGAAAGCAGAGAAACGGATTCTATTGTTGTTGTTTATCTCCCACCTGGTCCTTATTCAGAGTTTCTAACTGAATTCTGACTTTTGATCAGATTTAGTGCTGAGTTCAGATAAAGTGATGATAGTGGGAGACTTTAACATTCATGTTGACGTGGACAACGACAGCCTCAGTTCTACTTTTAGCTCATTATTAGATTCTATAGGCTTTTCTCAGAATGTCAATAAACCCGTCACCATGGTAACCACACCCTCCATCTGGTTCTGTTGTATGGGATGGAAACTGAAAATGTAATAGTATTTCCTCAAAACCCTGTTTTGTCAAACCACCTCTTATTAACATCTGAAGTTACATTAATGGACGACACAGCATGTGGGAATAAATCCCACTACAGTAGATGTCTGTCAGATGATGCCGTGGCCAAGTTTAAGGAAGCAGTTACATGTTTATCCTCTTTGATGCCGTGTGTTAAAGCAGTGGAAGACATCTACGTTGATCTTAGTCCCACACAAGTGGATCATCTGGTAGAAAACACTGCAGTATCTCTGCTACAACTCTAGATGATGTCACCCCTCTGAAGAAGAGAGTCATGAACCAGAGGAAGTTGTCTCCATGGTACAACTCAGAACTACGCTCTGCTAGGCAGCGACTAGAAAGATGGAAAGGAAATGGAGTTCCACTAATTTAGAAGAATTTCACCTGTCTGGAAGGAGAGTCTAATATTATATAAGAAAGCTCTTCGTAAGGCCAGAACTTTATATTATTCATCATTAATAGAGGACAAC
The DNA here is from genome assembly GCF_029030835.1 of Brachyistius frenatus. Classification (NCBI taxonomy): domain Eukaryota; kingdom Metazoa; phylum Chordata; class Actinopteri; family Embiotocidae; genus Brachyistius; species Brachyistius frenatus. The sequence goes on along the minus strand of NW_027211004.1, from coordinate 146,297 downwards.
AAGAACAACCCCAGGTTTCTTTTCATCACTGTAGCAGGCTGACAAAGAGTCCCAGTTCTGTTGAGTCCTCTATTCCTTCAGCTCTCAGCAGTAATGACTTCATTAACTTCTTTACTAATGAAATTCTTACTATCAGGGAGAGAATCGGGCCGACCCTTCCTGACACCATCACTGATGTGTTGCTAAGCAACAGCAGCCCTGAAAGCAACTGCAGGACCAGATGTAAACTTGGAACATTTCTCTCCTGTTGAGCTCTCTGAGTTAACTAGAATTATTTCTTCATCTGGATCCTCTAGCTGTCTGTTAGATCTCATCCCAACTAAACTTTTTAAGGAAGTCTTCCCTTTAATTAATACTTCCATATTAGATCAGATCAACCTATCTATTGTAACCAGCTATGTACCACAGGCTTTAAAGTGGCTGTAATTAAACCTTTACTTAAAAAGTCGACTCTTGATCAGCTGTTTTAGGAAACTACAGATCAATTTACAACCTGACGTTTATTTCTAAAATCCTTGAAAAAGTTGTTTCAAATCAACTTTGTGATCATTTCCAAAGGAATGATCTGTTTGAAGATGTTCAGTCTTTAGAGTTCATCATAGTACAGAAACAGCTCTGGTGAAAGTTACTAACGACCTTTTATTAGCCTCAGATAATGGACTCGTCTCTGTACTTGTTCTTCTGGACCTCAGTGCTGCTTTTGATACGATTGATCATACGATCTTATTACAGAGATTAGAAGACGTTACGAGGATTAAAGGAACTGCATTAGACTGGTTAAAATCCTACTTATCAGATAGCTTCCAGTTTGTCCATGTCAACAATGAGTCTTCCAGACAAACAAGAGTTAGTTATGGAGTTCCACAAGGCTCAGTGTTAGGCCCAATACTTTTTACTTTGTACATGCTTCCATTAGGAGATGTCATCAGGAAGCACTGCGTCAACTCCATTGTTATGCAGATGATACTCAGCTATATCTTCCTATAAAACCAGATGAAACTAATCAGTTAGTAAAACTTGAAGCCTGTCTAAAAGACATAAAGGCCTGGATGACCAAAAACTTCCTGCTTCTAAATTTAGACAAAACAGAAGTTCTTGTACTTGGTCCTAAACACCTCAGAAACTCTTTCTGTAATCACTTAGTTACTCTAGATGACATTGTCTTGGCCTCCAGCAAAACTGTGAGGAACCTTAGAGTCATCTTTGATGAGGATTTGTCCTTTAGACACCAGATAAAGCAAATCTCCAGAACTGCCTTCTTCCATCTACGTAATATTAATAAAATCATGAAAATCCTTCCTCAGCGTGACACAGAAAAACTCATTCATGCGTTTGTTACTTCTAGACTAGATTATTGTAATTCCTTGTTGTTAGGATGTCCAAATTACTCATTAAAAACCTGCAGCTGATCCAAAATGCTGCAGCAAGAGTACTGACAGGATTTAACAAGAGAGATCGTATTTCTCCAGTTTTATCTTCTCTTCACTGGCTTCTTGTGAAATCAAGAATATAATTTAAAATTCTCTTGATGTCTTACAAAGCTCTACATGACCAGGCTCCATCATATCTTAGAGAGCTTATAGAACCATATAATCCTAGCAGAGCACTTCTCTCTCAGTATGCTGGTCTACTTGTGATTCCTAGAGTTTCCAGAAGTAGAATAAGAGGCGGAACTTCAGTTTTCAGGCTCCTCCCCTGTGGAACCAGCTCCCAGTTTGTGTTGGAGGGGCAGAAACCCTCTCTAGCTTTAAGATTAGACTCAAAACGTTCCTTCTTGATAAAGCCTATAGTTAGGGCTGGCTCAGGTAGACCTGAACCAACCCTTAGTTATGCTGTTATAGGCCGAGGCTGCTGGGGGACCTCGTTACATGCTGAGCTTCTTTTCTTTCCTCCTCCTCTTTAACTGACTCATACCTCACCATCTTCTTCTCTCCCATAGTTTCTTATTATTATCTGTTGTCTCCATTCAGTTCCTTCACTCATGTAGTTTCTGTTCTTTCTTTTCCAGATGTCCCGTCATGGAGCTGCATGTCTCTGCTCTGTGATTGAGGAATGAGTGGAGATGTTTCCGGACTTCATGGCGAAGAAAGCGCGATGGGATCTGCAACTTCAGGTTATGCGCCTGTGGCTGCCATGGGTCTAGATGCAGATGTATTGAAATTTAATATGGGAACCATGTTGCAGATTAGGCATATTTTCTTGTCAGAGTGGAGCTCGCAGTCCTTGCAAAGGTCAGATAAGCAGAGGTGATGACCCAGAACATGTTGATTGACGATGGTTAACTCAGCGTTTCACAGGACATGGAAGAAGCAGCAAGAATGTTGGTTCTTGGGCACACAGAAAGCAATTTAAGCGAAAGGTTGGCAATGCAGCAGTGGAAGAGATCGAAGGCATGAAAAAGATGGAAAACACGTTTGACTCGGGCATGAAAAGTGAGCAGGTGAGGGTCACAGGAGGCACAAAGGACATGAAGGCGAGGGGGGCCTCCTCTTCTTTGCCATTGATGTCGACGACAGGGAGGTCGCCAGGATGGATCTCCTTAGACCCTACTCCCATGAAAGGTAAGCAATGTTGGTGGCAAATAATGATGCAGGGAGTTTTGGAGAAACTGTTTTTGATATAATGGCTATTTGGTGGGGAAAATCCATTCCCATGAGGACCCTCAAAGATTGGCAGAAGGAACGGCATCTGTTCGGAGCCAATCCTCAGCCGAGTGGTATGGTCAATCACTGAGGAAGGTGACACCGTTCCAGTTGGTGACGAGATGTTGCAATTCCTGCCCTGGATGAACCGATGAGGGCGATGGGTCCAGAGCTGGGAATGTAGATGATACAAATGAGAGCGAGTGGCAGGAAGAAACAGAAGAAACGCAGCAATCATCCTGAGAGCCACGATGAGAGAAGCAGATCATTGAAGGGGGACAGAAGAACCCGAAACCGGCATCTCGGTGCCCGAACCGAGCGCTGCAATCTGGAGAAATGGAAGGACTGACGAAACCGAGACTGGCCCTGTGGAGCCCAAATGAGACCTGTAGTTGGATGAAATGGGGGCTGGCCAACTCTGGAAAGGGTATCTCGGTGCCTGAATGGCCTCTGCGGACTGATGAGGCGGGGGGACAGACGAAGCAGAACGGAAACAGGCATCTTGGTGCCCGAAAGGAATTCTGTAGTTTGATGAAACAGGGGACGGACGAAATGTAAATGGGCATCCCGGTGCCCGAACTGAGCACTGCAGCCCAATGAGATGGGGATGGGCGAATCCAAACAGGCCAACTTCTGGCTCGGATCGGTGTAGCGCATACACGTGCATCGGACTCCAGAGACTGGTTTGTGTTGGCGATCACAGCCGTCCGCGTTGTGGACAGAGTTTCTCCTCAGTGCCGGAGAGGGAAGCAGAGGAAGAGGACTTTTCTTCCCCCTGTTGGACTCAGACATTTGGTGTGTATACTGTTTGTTATCTCTGCCTAGGAGAAATAAAAGACTTGGTTCACAAGAGATTCCACTGTTGTGTCTGCATTTGGGTCCGTTTAAAGCACACCTCACAACAGGAAATGGATCAGGAAACTGTATAAAATGAAGTATAGAGGACGGGGCCCCTGGCATCCTGGTGCCAGAATTGAAGCAGAAAACTGTTGAATAAGAAGTCTAGGGGAGAGAGAACCTGTCATCTCTGTGGAAAACTGTGGGAAATTAAGTGTAGAAGGAATATCTGGCATTCCGGTGCCAGAGACAATACACAGATAATTGCTGGGATTAAATATGAAGAAGAGAGGGCATCCTGGTGTCAGAAACAAGGCAGAAATGTAGAAGATTAGGTTCCAGTCCAGTAGGTGGCAGTAATGCACCTTAAGGTTGGTCTGGCGAGTGACAAAACCCAAGAAGAAGAACACGAGCAGGTGAGGGGGATAGAGGATAGGAAGATGCAAACCTGGCAACCCGATGTTGCGGGAGTGCGTGGTGACGTCAACACACGTCGCCACCGGAGGGGATGATTCTGTGGCGATGGCGATTGGACTGGTGAACTTTCTTAACTCAGTCCTTGGTGAAAGCAGTGTTTGTGGGTTTACTGGACGGTGTGAGGACCTTCTCCTGAGGTGAAGAGGACATCAACGGATGTTATGAGGATAAAGTTGATGATGGAGCCGATTCCCAACGCAAGATGAGTGAGCGGCATGGCATTCCTGTGGGTCTGCACGTACAACGAGAGCAGACAGATGTGCTGGATGAGCAGGTATTTATAGACGCGTGGCTGGAAGGGGAATGTTTGAGGTGTGGTCCTGCTCCTGAAATTCAGATAAAATGATCTCCAAAATAAACACATATTATATATGAATTCAGTGGTGCAGTCAGTGTGACAGTTAGACTATACACTGTACAGCTTTAGGATACGTCCTTTAATTCCGTGACAGAACTTTCACCTCACTGATTTAGTTTAGTAAATTCCAACAGGTTGCCAACTTTAATGCTAATGCTTTCTAATGTTGCCCAAACAGAACTCACTAAGAGGAAGTTTCAAAGCACTCCTTTATTGACAAAACGTAGTTAAGCTACATGTTACACAGGATTTTATTTTCTGCAAACAGGACAAAGTTTGTGTGTCTTTAGTTGATGGAGGAGCACACAAGCCTCTCCAAGAGCAAACCTTTCATGTCGGATATTTTTGAGTTTTGACCACAGACAGTTTATAAAAGAGTTCGTAGCTTCAGGTCTGAAAAATGGTTCCGATCCAGAAGTGTCTTAAGCTGCAATATCAGCGAGTGCCACTAGAGGTCGGCTCCAAAAAGCCTCCGGCTCCATAGACTCCCATTCAACTTCTCTCATCAAATCCAAAGTGAATAAAATGTGTCCATCAGTTATCTCGGTGTTGTTAGCTAAAGTCACTCCTTCTTATTAGTTTTCTGGAGGTCCATCTGAAAATAATCCCTCATTCATTAGAAAAGAAGATTCAAGAAGACCTGTTTTTGGGGGTGTGTCTGTTTGATTGACAGGCCTGTGGTGCAGTCAGGTTACAGCTATCGGTGGGCGGGACGTAGTATCGTCAGGTTTCCGATCAGATCGGTCAGATCCACCGCTGGCTCCTCCCCCAGCTCGTCCAAATATGGTCACTTCCTGCTCCAAACCGCTCCGAACTAACAAGATGGTGACGGACAGAATCTGAACTGGAGGATTCATAACGTTCACAAACCAACGATGACATCACTGATGGATGATGACATCACTGATGGTTGCGGTTGGTTTTGTCTTGTTCCCGTTGCTCTGCATTTTCACATCTATTAGAAACCGAAATGCCCGTAAAAAACTTTACTGGGATGAAGACTGCAACAGTTGCGTGTTGCGATGTATTAAAGGTGTCAGAATATTTAATGAGGTCAAAAATTGATTTTGTCGTGTCCGGTTGTTTGTTATTGGGTATTATTTTTACAATCCACTGTCTCACAGCAGGATATTAACCGTAGTGATATTGCTGCGAGCATAGATGCAATTCCCATAAATAACGTGACATCAATAATCTATGGAAATGTGGCATTAGCATGAACGCATGACTATGTTGCTCGTGTAGGTGGAGTCGGACTCTCTAAACACCGCCGATGTCTTTTCCAAAGTCCTTATGAATTCTCCTTCTCATCTTTCCTCACGACTTTTTCCACTGAGGTCCAGGAATAGATCTCAGTGAAGGACTGAGGAGGTCACTTCTCTGCTGAACCTCTGTTTGTCGCTGCTCACATTACTGCAATTGTTCAAATGTGTTGGTGAAAATCTGCAGTATTACATATGACAACATGTTTTCCACGTGCTCCACCTGCGTTTCCCATGTTTAATCTATGTTGCAACATGTGGTAAACACGTGTTCTTTCTGATCACGTGGAAAACACAGGAAACTCGTGTTTTTTCTGTAAGAGAAAACCCCACATGTTGTGTTGCATTAATGTTTGTTGATTGAAAATGACGTCTGTGTGTAGGCAGGATGTCCTTTAACGCCTCTGTCTCTACCCTGATGGAGATGTTGAGCTGGTGAACTTGTTCCTCTCCAGGGTAAACGGGACATTATCTTTCAAGTGCTAATAGAATATATTTCAGCACCTGGACAACTGAAACAAAAACATTCTGCACGGAAACATATACCGAGAAATAAGTGAGAAAATCAACCAACTATTTAAGTTCTGAACTTAAAGGAGCAGCTGCAGTCAGGATCTCAGGAGGGATTTCTGAAGTGTTTTTCTGACTTTGTAACGTGATGGTGGGCTCTGACTTTGAGTCAGTCCTCTACAGCCGAGCTGCACACTTAGTGGGAGCAGCTTTATAGATGAATAGCTGGAGGCAGAGACGAGACAGAGGGCGTATGGCTGCCACCCTCTGACACACAGATGGCAAGACTAATTATTAGAGCGCAGGCCTGCAGCTCACATACAGCAGTTCTTTCGTCTAGTTTACGGTACACGACTATGTACCAACACCTAAACTCATGTAGCCATGAACACACCACGCCCTCCCACAATCCTGGAGAAGAAGTTAGTGTGAAACTTTAATCACACTTCTTCATTTTCTGCAAATGCACACCAACATGATCACATGGTCCGAGCACTACATGGAAGGAAGATGAGTGCATGTGTTCATTACATCATCATCAAAAATCCATCTGTGGAAAAATATCCATTTATCAAAGAAAAATTTCAATAACAAAAACTCCAACGGTTCATGTCCGTGGTGTCAGTGTACGATGAAGATACAAGCCATCTGCTGATGGTAAACCTCCTGAAAATCCCCCTGTGACACACACACACACACACACACACACACACACACACACACACACACACACACACACACACACACACACACACACACACACACACACACACACACACACACACACACACACACATTTACATGGCTATGTTCCATCTCCCACCCTAAATGAAGTCAGACATGAAATGAACATGATTTAGCAAAACTGTCACTCCACAAATTACAGTGGAGAATTAATGCACATACACACACATAATCTCTCTCTCACACACACACACACACACACACACACACACACACACACACACACACACACACACACACACACACACACACACACACACACACACACACACACAATCTCACATACACACACAAAAGCTTCCCTCGCCTCTGGTATGGAAAAGTAAATTGTGACCCGTGGCTTGCTAATATCTCTCTTTATGACATCAACAGAGGAACAAACATGTTCTCAGCAGGAAGTTAATTACTCGTTACAGTCAGGGTCTAATAAAAAGACCGACTGATATGGTGTGACACCTGAAGCCATTATCCCCCACACCCACTCACATTAACAACCCCCACCCCCACCACCCCATACACACACACACACACACACGAACACACTGCATGAGTGGGTAAATGAAAGTGTGGTGTGTTTAGTCACTGTCCAGGTGGTCTCTGTCACCTCTGTAATAACACTCCCCCAGGGGTGTCAACTGACTTAATTAAAAAAGTACACACACAGAAGTACACACACACACACACACACACACACACACACACACACACACACACACACACACACACACACACACACACACACACACACACACACACCTGACACTATCGCATTTAATTAGGTTCACTTATATCAACACAAACACACATTTGAGGCTGGTGGATTTAATTTTCCTAACAGAGTTTGGATATTAGCACTTCAAAGCTGCATGACTGTGACAGTGTGAATGTGTGTGTGTGTGTGTGTGTGTGTGTGTGTGTGTGTGTGTGTGTGTGTGTGTGTGTGTGTGTGTGTGTGTGTGTGTGTGTGTGTGTGTGTGTGTGTGTGTGTGTGTGCGTGCGTGCGTGTGCGTGTGTGTGTTTAAAAGGTTACCAGCTTAACAGAATTCAGTGAGATTGATGAGTTTTAGTGCAGACAGAAGCAGCATCTGGTCGTTTAATCAGCGTTGATCGGCTCGTTGATTGGCTTTCACACGTAACAAACTATGTAAACAAGTGATTGGATCAACAATGACAATGTATAATAGACATGAGTGTAGTAGCATATATTATGAAGATATTTTATGAAAGAACTGTTATTTGATAAAATAATAAGACAAAAATGTGTTAGCTGTTAAAAAAGTATTAAAAGGTCATTAAAAGAGTATTATTGTAAAGCAGTCCTGATCCGTGAAGTAATAGAGCGCTACTGCAAAACCACAAACATATTGTCGTATACTGTACATCTGCTCGTGTGGACCACCCTTTCAACCAGGAAAGCAGCATTTCCAAAAAATGTTGAAGCCTGTGTAAAGTTAAAATAAAAACAGAATGTGATGATTTTCAAATCATGTAAACTCATTTCATTGAGAATAGACCAAAAACAAAATATCAAATGTTGAAAAGGAGAAATGTTATTTTTTTTTGAAAAATATATGCTCATTTTGAATTTGATGGCAGCAAAACAAGGTGAGACAGGGACAAGAATAGTTTCTGAGAGGATTTCAGCTGCTCAACAGTTCAGGGTCTCCTTTGTTGTATTGTTCGTGTCCTGATGCTCCAGATGTTTTCAATGATTGACAGGTCTGGACTGCAGGAGGCCAGTTTATCAGCGGACTCTTCTACTAGAGAACCATGCTGTTGGAATACGTGCAGAATGTGGTTGGACGTTGTTCTGCTGAAATAAACAAGACCTTCCCTGAAAGAGACATTGTCTGGATGGCAGCATATGTTGCTCCAAAACCTGAATATATCATTCAGCATTAATGCTTCCTTCCAGATGTTCAAGCTACCCATGCCATGTGCACTAATGCATCCTGTACCATCACAGATGCTGGCTTTAGAACTGAGCTGATAACAAGCTGGATGGTCCCTCTCCTCTTTAACCTGGAGGATGCAGCGTCCATGATTTCCAAACAGAATCTCAGATTGTGATCCATCAGACCTCAGGACAGTTGTCCACTTCACCTCAGTCCATCTTCAATGATCTCGGTCCAGAGAAGGCGGCGGTGTTTCTGGATCATGTTTCTATCTGGTTTCTTCTTTGGAGAGTTTTAACATCATTTGTAGACGCAGCGATGAACTGTGTTCACAGACGATGGGTTTCACAAGTGTTCCTGAGCCCATGCAGTGATTTCCACTCCAGAATAGTGTGTTTTTAATGCAGTGCTGCCTGAGGGCCCGAAGATCACCACCATCCAATAATAGTTTCCAGCCTTGTCCCTTGTGTTCAGAGATTTCTCCAGATTCTCTGAATCTTTTAATGATATTATGAACTGTAGACGGTGAAATCCACTAATTCTTTGTAGTATTACATTGAGGAACATTATTTTTAAGTTGTTGTACTATTCATCTATTTGTCATTCTTAGTGTCCCCTCACATCAAGTGCTGGATCATCCAAATGACAAAGTTGATGATTCATTCACCATTTCTCTATAATAAAGTTTTGCATCACTTAATCTCAGTCATGTTGTAATATTTCTACATCATAGTTGAAGTTAAAAACACTGAAACAAACTTTAAATGACTCTTGTGGACCAAATACCAACAATACAACGACTGTATGGACTGAAAGGGAGACAGCACGGGCTGGAGCATTTGATGGAAAAGTTCACTGTTATTAGAAGTTAATAAAAGTCCAGTAAAAGGAAGCTGCAGCACGCACCTAAGCCTTCTAGACCGAAACAAAGAACCAGAATGAGCTCAAGAGAGTTAAACAGTGAAAGACAGCTGCTGCACCAATCACACAGCCCGAAACCACACAAACACTGCAATAGTGTTTGTTGCCTGGCAACCTGAATTCATAACTTGCCTGTTTGCATGTGTGTTCATGTGAATAGATCCTGTGACAAAGAAGACCCATGATGATCATGTTAAAAATTAGAAGACCTGACAAGTGCTCTGTTTTCTTCTGCTTGTAAACTTGCTGGACGTTAATGGTGCCACTGGGCCGAGGAAACGAACACTGTGACTCTGCTGCTGGTTGATTGATGGAGTAACTCACAGAGCAGATGTTGCTGATGAACTGGAGAAGAAATGACTGATAAAGCATTAATCGCCGTTTATATTGAGATGTCATAAATATTCGTCCGGCTGTGAAGAATTAGTGTGAAGAAGTTAATATTTTAGGAGACATTTCTCATTAAATATAACAGACATAGAGAACACTGAGTTTCAAGCCCACAAGATGGCTTAAAAACCCCGCCCATATGTGGGAGGAGCCTATGGAGGGAGGAGCTCCAGATCCTGACTAACATCCATCTGCAGGTTGTTTTTCTAACTTTAACAGGAAGCAGCGTTCAAATGAAATATTATCTTTCCATTTTTTCTGCAGTTTTTTTATTCTGCCGGAAGGATACTAATGAGTCTATAATAATTACTGATGACTGTGTGTTTACATGATTTCAACTCTGGTATAATTACTGCAGTTTTCCAAGCACTCCTTCATTAATCTACCAATTAACAAGTTTTGAAATAGTGTGGGTTTTAATGATTGCTGTGTCTCAGAGGGTCCATCCTCTGTCCTGAAGACGGACTGTATATATGTATAGTTTTATATTATCTGTAAACATTATATTAATCAATTTACTGTTTTTATTCTCGATTCAATTTTGCAGTTTACGGAGCCCTTCCTCATTTCACTGCAAGTTTTATGTTATATTTCTGAGCACATAACCAATAAACTCAAATACTTTCACTTGTGACGTTTCACTTATCTACAGGTCTGAGAAACATCAGTATTTACACCCAGGAAAGAATCAATAAATCAAGAATTAAATGCTGTTTTCTTTCCCTCTGTATTTACTCCTGCTGCTTAATTAACAACATTAGCTTTATTCCCTCTAATACCACTAATGAGAAGTGTTGCTTTTTCCTTTCCGTTTACAGCCTTATGTCTCAGAGAGGTGAATAAACACCGGTCACCTTCTCATGAAGAACCACCTAAACAACATGTTTCATTTCACCATGATGAGGAATGAATTGTGCCTTTGGCCGGTTTATGTTTCACTTTCATATTAAACTGAGTCTTGTTGTTTAAAGTTCAGGCATGAAGGAAGCTATCATCCATACTTTTAGACACAAACTACATGTTTAAAGATTGATTAATTATTAGGAACTGAAAGCTGTTCAAAGTTCTCTAAGGCTGATCGGTTAAACTTTTGTCAGCTTACTTCCACAAAATTATAATGTGGTCAGACCATCCCGTGACTCTGTTAGTGAAAACCAAGCCTTTCTCAGAACTAGTTATTCTAGTCGACCCTTCAACAACATGTTAAAAATCCAAATGGCTCTGTTATTCCAACTTGGTGGTGGGTGGAGGGGATGCAGGCAGACTGACAAGACAGAATGAAATCAATCACATGAAACAGAAAGATGACGGAGATAATAGATAGAGAGATGACGGAGATGAGAGATAGAGAGATGATGGAGATGATCGATAGAGAGATGATGGAGATGATCGATAGAGAGATGATGGAGATGATAGAGAGATGATGGAGATGATAGATAGAGATAGAATAGAGAGATGATGGATGAGAGATAGAGAGATGATCGATAGAGAGATGATGGATATGATAGAGAAATGATGGAGATGATCGAGGGAGATGATGGAGATGATCGATAGAGATGATGGAGATGATCGATAGAGAGATGATGGAGATGATCGATAGAGAGATGATGAGAGATGAGAAATCGAGATAGAGAGATGACGGAGATGATCGATAGAGAGATGATGATAGATAATGAGAGAGATGATGGAGATGATCGATAGAGAGAGAGATGGAGATGATGGAGAGATAGAGAGATGATGGAGATGATAGAGAGATGATGGAGATGATAGATAGAGAGATGATGAGATGATGGAGATGAGAGATCGATAGAGAGATGATGGAGATGATCGATAGAGAGATGATGGAGATGATCGATAGAGATGATGGAGATGAGAGATAGAGAGATGATGGATATGATGGAGATGATCGATCGAGAGAGATGATAGAGAGATGATGGAGATGATAGATAGAGATAGATAGAGAGATGATGGAGATGATCGATAGAGAGATGATGAGAGATGAGAGATAGAGAGATGATGAGAGATGATCAATAGAGAGAGATGATGGAGATGAGAGATAGAGAGATGATGGAGATGATCGATAGAGAGATGATGGAGATGATCGATAGAGAGATGATGGAGATGATAGATAGAGAGATGATGGAGATGATAGATAGAGAGATGATGGAGATGATCGATAGAGAGATGATGGAGATGAGAGATAGAGAGATGATGGAGATGATCAATAGAGAAATGATGGAGATGAGAGATAGAGAGATGACGGAGATGATCGATAGAGAGATGATGGATATGATAGAGAGATGATGGAGATGATCGATAGGGAGATGATGGAGATGAGAGATAGAGAGATGATGGAGATGATCGATAGAGAGATGATGGATGATGGATGAGAGATGATGAGATGAGAGAGATGATGAGAGATGAGAGAGATAGAGATAGAGATAGAGAGATGATGGATAGATGGAGATGATCGATAGAGAGAGATGATGGAGATGATCGATAGAGAGATGATGGAGATGAGAGATAGAGAGATGATGGAGATGATCGATAGAGAGATGATGATGAGATATGATGGAGAGATGATGGAGATGATCGATAGAGAGATGATGGAGATGAGATAGATAGAGAGATGATGGAGATGATAGAGAGATAGAGAGATGATGGAGATGAGAGATAGAGAGATGATGGAGATGATCGATAGAGAGATGATGGAGATGATCGATAGAGAGATGATGGAGATGAGAGATAAAGAGATGATGGAGATGATCAATAAAGAGATGATCGATAGAGAGATGATGGAGATGATAGATAAAGAGATGATGGAGATGATCGATAGAGAGATCATGGAGATGATCGATTGAGAGATGATGGAGATGATCGATAGAGAGATGATGGAGATGATCGATAAAGAGATGATGGAGATGATAGATAGAGATAGATAGAGAGATGATGGAGATGATCGATAGAGAGATGATGGAGATGATGGATAAAGAGATGTTGGAGATGATAGATAGAGAGATGATGGAGATGATGGATAAAGAGATGTTGGAGATGATAGATAGAGAGATGATGGAGATGATCGATAGAGAGATGATGGAGATGATCGATAGAGAGATGATGGAGATGAGAGATAAAGAGATGATGGAGATGATCAATAAAGAGATGATGGAGATGATCGATAGAGAGATGATGGAGATGATAGATAAAGAGATGATGGAGATGATCGATAGAGAGATGATGGAGATGATCGATAAAGAGATGATGGAGATAATAGATAGAGATAGATAGAGAGATGATGGAGATGATCGATAGAGAGATGATGTAGATGATCGATAGAGAGATGATGGAGATGATCGATAGAGAGATGATGGAGATGATCGATAGAGAGATGATGGAGATGATCGATAGAGAGATGATGGAGATGATGGATAAAGAGATGTTGGAGATGATAGATAGAGAGATGATGGAGATGATAGATAGAGAGATGATGGAGATGATGGATAGAGAGATGATGGAGATGATAGAGAGATGATGGAGATGATAGAGAGATGATGGAGATGATAGAGAGATGATGGAGATGATAGAGAGATGTTGGAGATGATAGATAGAGATAGATAGAGAGATGATGGAGATGATAGATAGAGAGATGATGGAGATGATCGATAGAGAGATGATGGAGATGATCGATAGAGAGATGATGGAGATGATCGATAGAGAGATGATGAATATGAGAGATAGAGAGATGATGGAGATGATCGATAGAAAGATGATGGAGATGATCGATAGAGAGATGATGGAGATGATCGATAGAGAGATGATGGAGATGATAGAGAGATGATGGAGATGATAGAGAGATGATGGAGATGATAGATAGAGATAGATAGAGAGATGATGGAGATGATAGATAGAGAGATGATGGAGATGATCGATAGAGAGATGATAGAGATGATAGAGAGATGATGAGATGATAGATAGAGATAGATAGAGAGATGATGGAGATGATCGATAGAGAGATGATGGAGATGAGAGATAGAGAGATGATGGAGATGATCGATATGAGATGATAGATAGAGAGATGATGATAGAGAGATGGAGATGATAGATAGAGAGATGATGATGGAGAGATGATGGAGATGAGATAGAGAGATGATGGAGATGATCAATAGAGAGATGATGGAGATGATCGATAGAGAGATGATGGAGATGATAGATAGAGAGATGATGGAGATGATGGATAAAGAGATGTTGGAGATGATAGATAGAGAGATGATGGAGAGATAGAGATGATAGATAGAGAGATGATGGAGATGATAGAGAGATGATGGAGATGATAGAAAGATGTTGGAGATGATAGATAGAGATAGGTAGAGAGATGATGGAGATGATAGATAGAGATGACAGAGGCTCAGCTGTGACCTTTGGAGGATTTCAAAGGAAACAATGATCAATAGGGCACAAGATAACAGACAGATCACTTCTTCTTCTCATATGTAACACGCCACTGATGAGTGAGGAAGATGATGATCGATCAAACAAGTCCCAACATGAGAGAGGAGAGGAGGAAGAAAACCCACCAATCAGGAGCCACCTGCTGTTCCACTACAGACTAATGTGTGTTTCTTTCTGTGTGTGTGTGTGACGGGTAAATTAATTTCTTTTGTTCAGCTCAGAAATAAAATGTGATTACATCAGGTTTTTAATGACCACACACACACACACACACACACACACACACACACACACACACACACACACACACACACACACACACACACACACACACACACACACACACACACACACACACACACACCATTTTGACAGTCATTGACTGAACAGCCTGGGGAAAAATAGGACAAATCAAATCAAAGATATTTTGTATTAATCTGGGAGGGAAAAACTGATCCATCACATCTATAATCTTCTCACTGTTTATATGTAATGCACACAGAGAACACACGGTACACACACACAGTACACACAGTGGTAGAAGTGGCTCCTAAATGGCACCATGCACAGAAAATGTGAACCATACTGCCGACAGAAGAGGAGGATGAGGAGGAGGAGGTCGAGGAGGAAGAGGAGGAGGAGGAGGGAGGGAGGCTCTCTGTTCACAGCACAGGAACCTGGATTGCTGCTGCCACCTGTTGGACTGTTCTTGAATAACCTTACTGTAAAATATCATGGGACAAATTTTTGAGCACACTGACTTTATACTCAGGAGGTCAGCAGATGATTGACACAGCTGGAAACTATCAGGGCATGGAAGACAATCAGACACAGGTGGGAAGACAAGAGGACAGGAAGTTAAGACAACAGGAGTGAGTTAACAAAATAAAACTGGAAGTGAACATGAAGCACTTACAGGACAGAGACAGAGGACCAGACGATGAGGAAAAGACAACCTCATGAAACTAAACAAGAACAGACGAAAATGGACACAAAGAAACTGAAAAGACTAAAACACATAACTAAACAACTACGAACTTCTTTTTGTATTTTTGAGAAAAATAATGTATTATTTGAATTCTTTGGACCTTAATCTGGGCCGGGCAGTTCTGGTACAGTTGGACCTGTCTGAAAAGATGACATCACACACATCGAGAGAGAATAACCCAGCAGGACTGTGTTGGTCTGTGATGAGGTATCTATGTGTTTTCAGATGTGGTGATCAGACCTGCTGATTTACACTGAACACCAACTTTTAATGGCTCTTCTTCTGACACTGCGTGATTTGATTTGTGGTTCACAACAAATTTCAGGTTGTGTGGAACCGCTGCAACACCAGAAAGATGGACTGAACATAATTAGACTTCATTGTTTGTGGATTTCATTCCACAAAGAGATGCTGCATCTGCCTTTATTCCCTGTGTCTTACAGTGTCATTGGTCCATGTGGAGTATCTTTAGTCCGTGCGGAGTGTCTTTAGTACATCTGGAGTGTCTTTAGCCCACCTGGAGTGTCTTTAGTCCATGTAGAGTGTCTTTAGTCCATATGGAGTGTATTTAGTCCATGTAGTGTCTTTAGTCCATATAGAGTGTCTTTAGTCCACGTAGAGTAGAGTATCTTTAGTCCATGTAGAGAATATTTAGTCCATGTGGAGTGTCTTTAGTCCATGTGGAGTGTCTTTAGTCTATATAGAGTGTCTTTTGTCCTCGTAGAGTGCCTTTTGTCAATGCAGAGTGTATTTAGTCCACATGGAGTTTATTTAGTTCACGAAGAGTGTCTTTAGTCCAGATAGAGTGTATTTGGTCCATATAGTGTCTTTTGTCCTCGTAGAGTGCCTTTTGTCCATGTAGAGTGTCTTTAGTCTATGTATAGTGTCTTTAGTCCATGTGGACTGTCTTTAGTCCACGTATAGTGTCTTTTGTCTTTAGTCCATGTGGAGTGTCTTTAGTCCACGTAGAGTTTCTTTAGTTAATGAAGAGTGTCTTTAGTCCAGGTAGAGTGTATTTAGTCCATACAGAGTGTCTTTTGTCCTCGTACAGTGCATTTTGTCCATGTAGAGTGTCTTTAGTCCACATGGAGATTAGTTAGTCAATTTAGAGTGTCTTTAGTCCACGTAGAGTGTCTTTTGTCTTTAGTTCATTTATAGTGTCTTTAGACCACGTAGTGTATTTTGTCATTAGTCCACGTAGTGTATTTAGTCCATGTGGTGTGTCTTCAGACCATGTTGTGTCTTTAGTCCATGTAGAGTGTCTTTTGTCTTTAGTCCACATAGAGTGTATTTTGTTTTTAGTCTTCGTAGTAGTGTCCACGTGGAGTGTCTTCAGTCCATGTTGAGTCTTTAGTCCATGTAGTTTCTATAGTCCACATAGAGTGTCTTTAGTCCACATAGAGTGTCTTTAGTCCACATAGTGTTTTTAGTCCACGTAGAGTTTCTTTAGTTCATGAAGAGTTTCTTTACTCCACGTAGAGTGTCTTTTATCTTTAGTCCATTTATAGTGTCTTTAGTTCACGTGGAGTTCATTTAGTCCATGTAGAGTGTATTTTGTCCATGTTGGGTGTCTTTAGTCCTTGTAGAGTGTCTTTTGTCCATGTAGTGTCTTGTGTCTTTATTCCATGTTTAGTGTCTTTTGTCTTTAGTTCACGTAGTGTCTTTAGTCCACGTAGAGTATATTTAGTACATGTGGAGTGTCTTTTGTCCACGTAGAGTGTCTTTTGTCTTTAGTCCATGTAGAGTGTCTTTAGTCCACGTAGAGTATATTTAGTCCATGCAGAATATATTTAGTCCATGTAGAGTGTCTTTTGTCCACGTAGAGTGACCTTAATCCATGTAGTGTATTTGGTCCATGTAGAGTGTCTTTAGTCCATGTAGAGTATCTTTTGTCTTTAGTCCACGTGGAGTGTCTTTTGTCTTTAGTCCTCATAGTAGAGTGCCTTATGTCCACGTGGAGTGTCTTTAGTTCATGTTGTGTCTTTAGTCCACGTAGAGTGTCTTTAGTCCATGTGGAGTGTCTTTAGTCCATATAGAATGTCTTTTGTCCTCGTAGAGTGCCTTTTGTCAATGCAGAGTGTATTTAGTCCACATGGAGTTTATTTAGTTCATGAAGAGTGTCTTTAGTCCAGATAGAATGTATTTGGTCCATATAGAGTGTCTTTTGTCCTCGTAGAGTGCCTTTTGTCCATGTAGAGTGTCTTTAGTCTATGTATAGTGTCTTTAGTCCATGTGGAGTGTCTTTAGTCCACGTATAGTGTCTTTTGTCTTTAGTCCATGTGGAGTGTCTTTAGTCCACGTAGAGTTTCTTTAGTTAATGAAGAGTGTCTTTAGTCCAGGTAGTGTTAGGATTCCTGTCTGTTCCTAGTGTGTTTTCCCCTGTTTAATCCCCGAATACCTTTCCTCCTGTGTCCTGTCATTTCCCTGTCTGTTTTTCTCTCTCAGCAGTACCCTCCTCCAAGCACCGCCCACTGCTGCACCTCTCCGGCAGCACAGCTGAGCGGCATTCCAATTGATTACGCCGTCTGCTACTTATACCCTAGTCTCCTGCCCATCCGGTGTCAGTTCGTCCGTTGCCTACCCGTCAACCCGTCCAGTAAGTCCGTTCCGTCTCCCGTTGTTGAGATTACGATTCTGACCTGTTTCCTGTTTCCTGCCGTTCAGTGTCGGGCCACGGGCATCCACCTGAACGAAGAAGATTCCAGATCGTTCCTCGGAGATCATCTGCTGCAATCTTGGCAATCCTGTGTCGAGCTACGAGTGTCACACAGTCGACCCTGCCGGTTCCGTCCAGTGTCGAGCCACGGGCATCACCTGCACGAAGAGACCCTCCAGTGCGTTCCTCGGAGATCCGCTGTCGAGGTTTGGGGCGATCCTGTGTCGAGTCGCGGACGTCACACAGTCGATCTAGCCAATCAGCTCGCTGAGGAGAGATCTGGGGATTCCCCCAGCGGAGCATCGCCGTTCGGCCACGTCACCCGGCCACGTGTCAAGGGGAACCCCGGGGATTCCCTCGTTTGGCGAAGCGCAAATTGACACAGACTCTTGGCGTGCATTTCCTGTTTGCCTCACTGCCCAGGGAATAAAAGACCTGCTTCCTAAGAGATTTTGCCGTGTGTCTGCATTTGGGTTCGTTGATCCCCCTCACCACATAACAGAACGAACTGACCAGACATGAACCCAGCAACCGCAGCAGAATCCACCTCTGCGGACCAACTGCAGAGGGCACTTACGACCCAGGGGATTCTCGTCGGGCAGCACCATCAGCTGATCCAGGGACTGACTGACGCTCAGCAGGCTCTCGGCTCCCAGGTGGCCGAGCTCGGGGCTATGATGCGGGATCTCACTCTCGCTCTCCAGGCCGTCGCTGGTCCGTCGCTGGTCCGCCCGTCGCTGGACCGCCCGTCGCGGCTTCACCTCCTCCCCGTGAGTCATTTGTTCCGCCCCCGGAGCCCTTTCACGGGGCTACACGGGGTTGCCGAGGATTCTTATTACAAGTGATGTTAGTGTTCCGACAGCAGCCTATCTCCTATGCCTCGGACAGTTCGAAGACCTCCTATCTTATAGGGTTGCTGCGAGGACGGGCCTTGATCTGGGCTGAGGCATGGCAGACTCGGAACCCAGTAGACTCTACCTCGTTCGCACGGCTGAGGGAGGAGTTTGAGAAGGTGTTTGATCACCCGGAGTACTCCAGTAATGCGGTACAGCGGCTGCTTCACCTACGCCAGGGCTCTACTAGCGCCGCTGAGTTTTCAGTGGAGTTCCGGATCCTAGCCGCCGAGTCCGGCTGGGACGAGAGGGCCCTGCGAGGGGTGTACCAGAACAGTTTATCTGAGGAGCTTAAGGATGAGCTCGCCGTTCGGGAGGAGGCTGACTCTTTAGATGAACTCATCTCTCTCTCCATTCGGCTGGATAACCGGATGCGGGAGAGAAGGCGCGAGAGGACCCGCCGGACCGCCCGGCCGGGCCGTCAGTCTAACTCCTATTCCTGTTTCCCGCTCCAGGCACCCACACATCGACCCACTCCCGATCAGTCGGACCACACCGCTACGACGCCGCCAGCGGACGAGGAGCCCATGCAGCTGGGGAGGTCGCATCTCACTCTGCAGCAGAGGGAGCAGCGCTTCAGGTCGGGAGTTTGCCTCTACTGCGGGGAGCCAGGGCATCGCATCGCCTCCTGTCCAGTTCGCCCAAAAGAGGGGGCTCGCCAGTAGTGGTTGGGATACTGGCGAGCGAATCCACGCGTTTCCCCCATCCCAAGTCCCGCCTGACGTTGCCAGCGAGCCTGGTTTTGCCATCAGGTCCTCTTCACATCTCGGCCATTATTGACTCTGGAGCCGAACAGAACTTTTTAGACTCCACGTTCGTCTCCAGGCACGGGATTCCGGTGGAGGCTCTGGAGCGGCCGCTGTCGGTGCGTGCCCTGGATGGCAGTCCGCTGGCGACTATTACACACCGAACTCTGCCCATTCCTCTGCTCGTGTCAGGCAATCATCGCCACAAGATTCACTTGTACGTGTTCCCGTCTCCTCTGACGCCCCTGGTCCTGGGTCATCCTTGGCTCCGGGACCACAACCCCCGGATTGACTGGGTAGGAGAGAGAGTCTTGGGTTGGAGCCCGGCCTGTCACTCACGCTGCCTCTTGTCCGCCGTTCCCCAGCCTGAGAACATCCCCTGCAGTTCTACGGCCGGACCCGATCTATCCTCCGTTCCCCGGGAGTATGCAGACCTGGGGGAGGTTTTTAGTAAGGAACAAGCCCTCTCCCTACCACCTCATCGACCGTACGACTGCGCCATCAAGTTGCTCTCTGGCGCATCCCTCCAGCCGCCTCTACAATCTGTCCCGACCTGAGCGAGAGGCGATGGAGCAATACATCACAGACTCTCTAGCCGCAGGAATTATCCGTCCCTCATCCTCCCCTCTGGGAGCGGGTTTTTTTTTTGTAACCAAGAAAGACAAGACCCTGCGTCCCTGCATTGACTATCGTGGCCTCAACCAGATTACCACCAAAAATAAATACCCTCTACCACTGCTAGACTCCGTTTTCGAGTCTCTCGCTGGGGCCACCGTGTTCTCTAAATTGGACCTCCGTAACGCCTACCACCTGGTCCGAATCCGAGAGGGAGATGAGTGGAAGACGGCGTTTAACACCCCCTCGGCCATTTTGAATATTTGGTCATGCCTTTCGGTCTGACCAATGCCCCTGCTGTTTTCCAGGCCCTGGTGAACGACGTTCTTCGGGACTTCCTGAACCGGTTCGTGTTCGTCTACTTGGACGACATATTGATTTACTCAGCTACCCCCAAGGAACACCACCATCATGTCCTTCAAAGACTCCTGGAGAATCGGCTCTTCATTAAGGCAGAGAAGTGCGAGTTCCACGTCCCTTCAGTCCAGTTTTTGGGCTTTATCATAGAGGAGGGGCAGGTCCGTAAGGACCCGGAGAAGGTTAGAGCTGTGACGGAATGGCCTGTGCCCTCCTCCCGAAAGAGACTTCAGCAGTTCCTAGGGTTTGCCAATTTTTACCGGCGATTCATCCGGGGTTACAGCCAGACCGCTCTTCCCCTTACTCGACTCACATCCACCAAGGTGGATTTCAGCTGGACGCCCGAGGCCAACAAGGCTTTTTTGGCCCTCAAAGAACTGTTCGTCTCGGCTCCTATCCTCGCACATCCGGACGAGAAACGCCAGTTCGTAGTCGAGGTGGACGCCTCTGATACCGGGGTCGGGGCAGTATTGTCCCAACGTTCAGTTGCTGATTCCAGACTCCGACCCTGTGCGTTCTTCTCCCGAAGACTCTCCCCAGCCCAGCGGAATTACGACGTGGGTAACCGAGAGCTGCTGGCTGTGAAATTAGCTCTGGAGGAGCGGAGGCACTGGCTGGAGGGATCAGCGCAGCCTTTTGTCGTCCTCACCGATCATAAGAACCTAGAATATATACACACAGCCAGAAGACTAAACCCCCGTCAGGCCCGCTGGGCATTATTTTTCTCCCGCTTCAATTTCACCATCACTTTTCGTCCAGGGCACAAGAACACTAAGCCCGACGCCCTGTCCCGTCAGTTTTCCCCGGATGAAGAGGAGCCAACCCCGGATACCATTGTGCCTCCCTCCTGCGTGCTAGGAGCACTGACTTGGGAGGTCGAGATGGCGGTGTGTGAGGCTCAGCGGACTCAGCCTGACCCTGGAGGAGGTCCCCCTGACCGGCTGTTCGTTCCTCCGTCCGTTCCCAGGTCCTGCGGTGGGCTCATGACTCCCGGCTCTCCGGCCACCCAGGTATCCGCCGAACCATACACTGGCTTCGCCGCACCTTCTGGTGGCCATCCCTTGAGGAGGACTCGCGAGCCTACGTCTTGGCCTGCACTACATGTGCCCGCAATAAGGCTTCGCACCGACCCCCTGTGGGACTACTACAACCACTCCCCACCCCCCAGCGCCCATGGTCTCATATTGCCATGGACTTTGTCACGGGTTTCACTCCAACTGACCGGAATACGGTCATCCTCACCATAGTGGATCGGTTCTCGAAGGCGGCCCACTTCATTCCACTCCTCAAGCTTCCGTCTGCCCAGGAGACCGCCGACCTGCTGACCCTGCATGTCGTCCGACTCCATGGCATCCCTGTGGACATTGTGTCTGATCGGGGTCCGCAGTTCGCCTCTCAGGTCTGGAAGGCGTTTTGCCGGACCATCGGAGCCACGCCCAGCCTCTCCTCAGGGTTCCACCCCCAGACAAATGGACAGACTGAGACGCTGAATCAGGAGTTGGAGGCCGTTCTTCGGTGTGTGACCACCGCCAATCCCGCATCCTGGAGCCGTCACCTTCCGTGGGTAGAATACGCTCACAACTCGCACACCTCCGCTGCCACTGGACTGTCCCCCGTCGAGGCCTCCCTGGGCTATCAACCTCCCCTGTTCCCTAGCCAAGGGGTCGAGGTAGCAGTCCCATCGGTCCAGGTCCATGCCCGTCGCTGTAGGCGGGTGTGGAGGGAGACTCGGGCCGCCCTACTCCGCACTGCAGAACAGAACAAGAGGGTGGCAGATCGTCGCCGAGTTCCCGCTCCCGTGTACCAGCTCGGACAGCAGGTTTGGCTCTCAACGAAGGATATTCCCCTTCGTACAGAGTCAAGAAAGCTGTCCCCGAGATTCATTGGGCCCTTCCCGATCACCGCTATAATCAACCCCGTCACAGTCAAACTACAGTTACCAGCCTCCATGAGAATTCACCCTGTCTTCCATGTCTCTCTCCTGAAACCCGTGGTCACCAGCCCATTGAATCCTCCGGCCACACCCCCTCCACCACCCCGAATTATCGATGGAGGGCCCGTCTATACGGTCAATCGCCTCCTCGATGTCCGCCGCAGAGGTAGGGGGTTCCAGTATCTGGTAGATTGGGAGGGTTATGGGCCTGAGGAGCGGTGCTGGGTACCACGCTCCCGGATCTTGGATCCTGAGATGGTTCGCACCTACCATCGACAGAACCCTGACAAGCCTGGCGGTTCGCCAGGAGGCTCCTGTTGAGAGGGGGGTACTGTTAGGATTCCTGTCTGTTCCTAGTGTGTTTTCCCCTGTTTAATCCCCGAATACCTTTCCTCCTGTGTCCTGTCATTTCCCTGTCTGTTTTTCTCCCTCAGCAGTACCCTCCTCCAAGCACCGCCCACTACTGCACCTCTCCGGCAGCACAGCTGAGCGGCATTCCAATTGATTACGCCGTCTGCTACTTATACCCTAGTCTCCTGCCCATCCGGTGTCAGTTCGTCCGTTGCCTACCCGTCAACCCGTCCAGTAAGTCCGTTCCGTCTCCCGTTGTTGAGATTACGATTCTGACCTGTTTCCTGTTTCCTGCCGTTCAGTGTCGGGCCACGGGCATCCACCTGAACGAAGAAGATTCCAGATCGTTCCTCGGAGATCATCTGCTGCAATCTTGGCAATCCTGTGTCGAGCTACAAGTGTCACACAGTCGACCCTGCCGGTTCCGTCCAGTGTCGAGCCACGGGCATCACCTGCACGAAGAGACCCTCCAGTGCGTTCCTCGGAGATCCGCTGTCGAGGTTTGGGGCGATCCTGTGTCGAGTCGCGGACGTCACACAGTCGATCCAGCCAATCAGCTCGCTGAGGAGAGATCTGGGGATTCCCCCAGCGGAACATCGCCGTTCGGCCACGTCACCCGGCCACGTGTCAAGGAGAACCCCGGGGATTCCCTCGTTTGGCGAAGCGCAAATTGACACAGACTCTTGGTGTGCATTTCCTGTTTGCCTCACTGCCAAGGGAATAAAAGACCTGCCCCTGCACAACTCTTATTGGTTTGTTGTATATAATATATATAGATATTTAATGTACTGTATATATACATTAAATATACAGTACATATAAGGTGTGTACTGTGCATTTTATATTTATATTTTTTATTTTATTGCTTTTCTATTATATTATTCTATTCTATTATTATTTTATTCTATTGTTTCTATTATTGCTCCTGTATGTATGCTGTTGTGGCGAAAAAATTTCCCCTCGGGGATTAATAAAGTATATACCTACCTACCTACCTACCTACCTACCTTCATTCCACGTAGAGGGTCTATAGTTTTAAACAAAAAAAATCCGTTTGTTGGAGCTGTTACAATTTATAGAGATTTGAAACGTGACATCTGACTACACACTTCTCTACAAATAGGTTTAAAATTCCTAGTTTAATCATTAAAAATCATATTGCAAAACATGAATCTTAAAAGTCAGATAAATTAATTGAGTATTTAAAGTTCTGATTAAAATTTATAATGATTATAGTCATTCAACTTTATGTTACTGAAACTGAATGGAAGCTCTGTCTGACACTACTGCTAAACCTCTACGTCCATCATCTTGTAAGAAAGCTGATGGAATTATTTAATATTGTTCTCTCTTGGATAAATGTATCCTGGATTTAATAAAGTTTAGTATGCCAATGAAAAAATCTTGTATCTCTGTTCCTATCTTCCACACATTTTTGGCAGGCAACACGACCCAAGATTGAAGAGGCTGCTGGGGCCAGGTGTTACCAAACCTGAGACTTACCCGTCTCAGGACACGGCCATCCACCAGGTCTGAGGATGGATCTACACAACGTGTTCACCGTGTAGACAAACTCTTTTCTTGGGTAGTTGGCTACGTTGTTGCATGTTACTTATTGTTAGTTGTTAAACTAGTTCGTTAATTGGTTTGGTGTTCAATTGTTCTGTAATAAATATTCTCGTCAGGAGTAAAATTGTAAAGTTCACATTTTTAAGACACCGTTTACCATTTTCTAGTGATGTTACGAGATGTGCCGACGCTTCGAAGCTGTGTGGAGTAACGGAGGGGGCGTTTCCTCGAAGCGCGTGTGGAGGCTTGCTTCATTTAGGGGAGGAGCCAAAAATGATGACGTCCGAAGCCTCGCTGCCGGCTGTACCACGTGACTGCTTCGGGAAGTGGTTCAGATTTTGCCGGGAAGTTTGACGGCAATATAAACCTCTCAGGCTCCATTCAAAATGTGGGTTGTTGGTGGAGAGTTGCGGTCAGTTGAGAGTTTGGATAGTTTGGAGAGTTTAGAGAGAGAGAGAGATAGATAGTTTGGATAGCGTTTATATAGTTTGGAGAGTTTAGAGAGAGAGAGATAGTTTGGAGAGTTTAGAGAGAGAGAGAGATAGTTTAGAGATGTAGGAGAGTGAGGAGAGAAGGAGGTGATAAGATGGAGCCAGCTGGGAAGAGGAGGATTTCCCCTGTGGGAACACTTTGATTTGATAACTCCTAATAAGCTAAATCTAACTCTATTTCAGACACATTCGGTTTGCTTATCAAGAACTGTATTTTTCAGTTTCTTATTTTATTCAAAGGTGAGGTGTTTATTGTGCTCCAAGGAGTTGGGGTACAATAACAACACCTCATCCATGCTGAGGCGTTACCGTGCCTTGCATGAGAATAAGGAGGAAACTGGAGCTTCACCCAGCCAAGGTAAGTCATTACAATATTACAAATGCACCATCACAATTTTTCCCTGTTCACTTTTGTTTATTGTGTAAATAAAGACAGGTAACAGACACTGTGTTTATTCTCTTTTAACCAGCCACCAGAAAAGGTAGGTAGGTAGGTAGGTAGGTAGGTAGGTATATACTTTATTAATCCCCAAGGGGAAAAAACAAGAGCTGGATGAAGCCCTCTTCTCCATGATAGTGAAGGACACACAGCCCTTCAGTATTGTGGATGATGTTGGATTCAGGGCATTTGTGTCCAAACTGGATCCTAATTATGTCCTCCCTACAGGGCAGGTATGTATGGGTGCATGCATGAAACAAATGAGTACTTTATTGTGTCTCACAGTTCAGCACTATATATTTTTTCCTTTAGGCTCTGAAGGCCATGGTGGAGGCCAAGTATGAGTCAGCTAAGGGGAAGGCTAAGGCTAAAGTGGAAAAGGTGGCTGCTGTTAGCCTTACTTCGGACATGTGGACATCCATCAATATGGATGCCTACCTGGCTGTAACATGCCATTTTGTGGGTGAGAAAACCACACTCAGTTCAGTGCTGTTAGGAGTGCAGGCATTCCCCCAATCACACACTGCTGAAAATATAGCTCGTGTGAAAGCCTCCCTGATGGAGGAATGGGGAATTGCTAATAAGGTGACATGTATGGTCACTGATGGTGCTCCCACTATGGTTGCCAGTGTGAGAGAGCTGAAGCTTCGGCACCATACTTGCATTGCACACACACTGAATCTGATCGTGAAGAAGACACTTGACCAGCAGCCTGTGCTCTCTGGCATCCGGGCCAAAGCACGGAAGCTGGTTGGCTTCTTTAGAAGCAGCACCACTGCTAAGGTATGCGCTTTCCCTTTATTCCAATTTCTAATAACGCTAATAGTTTGTCTGTGTTCCTACTGCAGTGATTTAATGGCCTAGTCATCTGTATCTTTAAAGGAGAAGCTTACACAAGTGCAACTTCATCTGGGGATGGCAAACATGAAGCTCATGCAAGAAGTGGAGACCAGATGGAGCAGCACATATTTGATGCTGCAACGTTTGGTGGAGCAAAGGGAGCCAGTAGGAGCAGCGTTAGCTGGGTTACAACATGACATCCCCTTCCTAACGTCAGAAGAGTTCAACATTGTTGGAGGGTGCCTTTCTTTGCTGTCTCCCTTCTATGATGCCACTGTAGAGCTGTCGGCAGAGGAAAATGTGTCTGCCTCCAAAGTTGTCCCCCTCGTGAAGATGCTGGATCACACCCTTCAGGAGGAAATAACAAAGCCGGCACCTGCAGCAGCGTTGGAAATGGGAGACCAGCTCATCAGGCAACTCCGGGAGAAGCTGTACACTTTGCAGTCGATGAGCATCGTGTCTCTTGCTACCCTCCTGGACCCCCGATTTAAAGTAATAGGATTTTTCAGCCAAACAAAAGCCACCGAAGCAATCAAACGACTGACCTCCGAGTGTGCCACCATTATACGGTCAACACAAAGCAGAGAGGAAATCCCCCAGGCTTCCACCTCTCATGATGTCACAGGAGGTAATCTATTATTTTACATTTTGAGATCAATTATTCCTATGAGAACACTTAGTAACATGATCTGTGGTTTCCTCTTAGTAGCAAACTGTGGCATCGTTTCGACACCAGCGTCATGGAGGCACGGAAGACTCAAAATGTGACAGCAGATGCCCTGTGGAGGTCCAGCGCTACCTGTCAGAGCCAAATATAAGCAGGCTGGAAAACCCTCTGGAGTACTGGGAGAGACAAAAATTACTGTATCCAAATTTATATAGACTTGCTCTTGCGTTTTTGTGCACGCCAGCATCTTCTGTACCCTGTGAAAGGGTGTTTTCAAAGGCCGGAGAGGTTGTGTCAAAAAAAAGGAATCGTTTAAAACCAAAAACTGTTGAGAAACTGTTACTTCTGAATAAAAATGAATAAAATGTCCCCTGTCCTGTACATCATTGTCCAAGTTACACAAGCATATTCAGTCCCCTCTTCCTAGTTCCACAAGCACTTCCACTGTCCTCTGCCTGCTTAAGCCCATGCCATTTTCCTAAAGTGACAGAAAAACATGATTACACAACCTGCCATATCATATGATACGACCATTTTGGGACAATTTACACACACAGAATACATTAAAAAAATATTTTATTAGGCACATATGTGATAATTTATGTACAGAAATTATTTGGTTATACATTTTTGTAATTCATAGTCATTCCCAACAGCCATAACAGACACAAAAATTCAATGCATCATGTGGTTCAGATCCAGCTGCCTGTGATTATACACTTGGCCAGTAGGTGGTTTCGTGTTCACATGAAGCTTCGAGAAATGAACCCTTTCTGGAACCAATTGGCTGAAGTGGTTCGATGCCTCACGAGGCTTCATCTCACCATCACTACCATTTTCCCTACTTTTACTTTTTGTCCAGGTAAATCGACCAATGAAGGCAGCCAGATGTGTGTTGGTACCACGTGGATCCAGTCCTCATCATCCTACGAGTTCTGATGACACCACAGACAGACAGACAGACAGTGTAGCAGGTCTGAGCTACGGTGGGGTTCCGTTGAGACAGACGACACACTGAGCCACCACATTTGGTCGATGGTTTCTTTTATTTCTTAATTCAGTCCTTCACACCTGGGGACGGCGCTCTCCTGTTCAGCCTCCGAGCGTCCGGGTTCCGGGCTGCTTCTCCTCCCTTCTCACCAGGTCCTGCTTACTTATGTAAGGGCAGACCCAATTTTCCCTGATTCAGAACAGCTGTGTCAATTATCTTCCTCCCGGCACCGTCCCCTGAACCACTCCTCCCACTCTCTACCATCTGCAGCTGAGCTAAACCACACCCCACCACCACAGACAGACAGACAGACAGACAGACAGACGGATAGACGGATGGGTGGATGGATGGATGGATATATATATATATATATATATATATATATATATATATATATATATATATATATATAAATAGACAGCCCACAACATCCCGACATTGCAAGTCATGCTTATTTCTTTGCTGTTTGACGTGTACGCTTTCAGACATAAATTATTTCCTTTTTGCCTTTTACAGCTGTATTCCCTTTTCATTTCTTTAAAGATTCAGGAACGTGACTCTGATGAATACTTTTAATCATCAACCCACAGAACGGCAAGTACAATTAAAATAGAGCGTTAAATGACGGTCATCAGTGATTGATCCGACAACAAACTGGGAGGAAAACTTTGTCACATGTTTGTCATATAATCACAAGTGTTTCACTCGGACCATAACCCAACCTCACCTGTACACTCTAATTAATGTTGTCACTAATACTATTTTTTGATTATTTTTATTCTGAAGGTTTATGTCACTTTAGCAATACATACAGACCCGAAGATTTTGAGTAGAAAAATGTTCTATTATGGGAAATATCAGTCCTATGATAGTATAACACATTAGATGTCTGCACATACAGTGCATCTGGAAAGAATTCACAGCGCTTCACTTTTTACACATTTTGTTATGTTACAGCCTTATTCCAAAATTAATTAAATTCATTTTTTTCCTCAAAATTCTACACACAATATCCCATAATGACAAAGTGAAAATAGTTTGTTGAAAATTTTTGCAAATCTATTAAAAATAAAGAACGAAAATATAACACGTACATAAGCATTCACAGCCTTTGCTCAATACTTTGTTGAAGCACCTTTGGCAGAAATTACAGCCTCAAGTCTTTTTGAGTATGATGCTACAAGCTTGGCTCCTATTCTTGGGCAGTTTCTCCCGTTCTTCTTTGCAGGACCTCTCAAGCTCCATCAGGTTGGATGGGGAGCGTCAGTGCACAGACATCTTCAGATCTCTCCAGAGATGTTCAATCAGGTTCAAGTCTGGGCTCTGCCTGGGCCTCTCAAAGACATTCACAGAGTTGTCCTGAAGACACTCCTTTGTTATCTTGGCTGTGTGCTTCGGGTCGTTGTCCTGTTGGAAGATGAACCTTCGCCCCAGTCTCAGGTCCAGAGCGCTCTGGAGAAGGTTTTCATCAAGGATGTCTCTGTACATTGCTGCATTCATCTTTCCCTCCATCCTGACTAGTCTCCCAGTTCCTGTCGCTGAAAAACATCCCCACAGCATGATGCTGCCACCACCATGCT
The DNA here is from genome assembly GCF_029030835.1 of Brachyistius frenatus. Classification (NCBI taxonomy): domain Eukaryota; kingdom Metazoa; phylum Chordata; class Actinopteri; family Embiotocidae; genus Brachyistius; species Brachyistius frenatus. The sequence goes on along the minus strand of NW_027211004.1, from coordinate 116,696 downwards.
TCACCGTAGAGATGGTATTGGCCAGGTGATGAGCGGTGCCTGGTTTCCTCCAGACATGACGCTTGGCATTCAGGCCAAAGAGTTCAATCTTTGTTTCATCAGACCAGAGAATTTAGTTTCTCATGGTCTGACAGTGCTTCAGGTTCCTTTTGGTAAACTCCAGGTGGGCTGTCATGTTCCTTTTACTGAGGAGTGTCTTCCGTCTGGCCACTCTACCATACAGGCCTGCTTGGTGGAGTGCTGCAGAGATGGTTGTCCTTCTGGACCCAGAAAGAACCCACGCAAGCACAGGGAGAACATGCAAACTCCGCACAGAAAGGCCCAGGACTGGATTCGAACCCGGTACCTTTTTGCTGTGAGGCGACAATGCTAACCACTGCACCACCGTGCCGCCCAAAAAAATATGGATGACAACATGGATCCCTTCGTGGTAGGTGTTCAGATGAGGATTGGAGGAGTTGACATTTCTGAAGACAGTATGTTTAAACTATGAATTAGCTTGTTTACACAATATTTCTCTGTACTGAAATATAGTACAATTGTCCATCTACTATTGGCCAACTTTTACATTTCATCTTTTTGTATTGTGCCATGAACACATTACATGTTCATACTAATCAAAGAAACCTAACTATATTTTCCCACTTATTATTACATTCACCTTGCAGAAATGATTAAACTAATTAGGGAGTGTGTCCGGGCGATGCCCTCGGCTAAGGGGACCCCTTTGTCCATGATGTCATCGTCATCTTTTTCTGTGGACAGCGAAATTGAATGGGGACAAGAAGACGTGTCCAGGGGACATCAGGACGTTTCCAGAGACATGAGGACGTATACAGAAACATGAGGATGTGTCTAGGAGGCATGAAGACGTGTCCAGAGACATGAGGGCGTATCCAGGAGGCATGAGGACGTGTCCAGGAGGCATGAGGACGTGTACAGGGGACATGAGGACGTGTCCAGGAGGCATGAGGACGTGTCCTTCAGAATGAGCTGGCCCATCTCAGCTCCACTCAACACAAAAACATGATTCAAAATCCTGTTGATAGCAAGCAAAAGTTTCTGTCCTCCTGTGCTTGACGGAAACTCTCTTAGAGACAATATTTAGAAAACTAGCAGATTGGAGAAAAAGCGCAGCTAAAGCAGCGAGCTGAAAACAACACGTCTGACCTGCAGCGCTGCCGAAACTATTTTCACTTCATATTTTTTGCTTCATAGCAACTAATATTCAACAGAAATATAAATGCAACACTTAAGTTTTTCACTCACATTTTTAATGAATTGAAGACTCAGACTTCTTTTATTCAAATAAAAGCTAATTTCTCAAAAATTTTGTTCACACATTTGATAAAATACATGTTAGTGAGCCGAGATGGACACGGAGTAAACAGCAGAATTATTGCACAAGTGAACCTCAGACTGATCACAGTAAGAGGACACTTTAAAATGTGTAGTTTTATCACACATGATGCCACAGATATCACAACTTTTGAGAGTGCATGCAGTTGACATGTTGACTGAGGGACATCCCCCAGAGCCCGTGATTATTGAACAAAAAAAAAAATCATCATCAGAATATGTGCTGAAAGTATTAAAACATAAAGTAAATCGTTTCAAACGAAACTCACTTTATTATCAAAAATAACTCTGGCGTGGGTGGAGCATCTGTTAACAGAACCAGGCTCAGAGGTGGGCGGCCATCTGCTGTTGGGATGAGAGGAGAGCAGAGAGAGAAAAGGACAGCATACAGATACAAAACAAGAACTTCTGTTTGTTCACACATTCACACACACATTGGCAGAGATTTTTTAATAAATGACCCCTCCCTTTACTTACACACTCTGATATCTTCGCAGGCTGGATAGCAGTAGGTAAGGGTAATAATTGTGTGAACACCAATGTTCAAGGTCAATAGAGCAGCTGATAACCTGAAGAAACTTCACTTCTGGTTTACGGCAGGCATTCGTTCATGAGCTGAGTGACTGTTGGGGGTAAAAGTGGAATGATATTGAGATGCGGGTCACCCAGGTTTCGGCAGCACTCAGAGCCCACACATGTCCTCGAGTTAAACATGTAGAAATGCACGAATAAATAAATATTTTTTGTTCTGTGAGCTGGACAGAAAAAAAACTAGCAAAATTGTTTATTTTCTTATATTTGGCATTTTGAGTATTGACTGATATGACTTCTTTCATTCGTTAATTTATACTGTACAGGATGAAAATACTGTATGTAAGACCAAGTATTTTTTTTTTATAAACCTGCACACACACTCATGTTTACAGTAATGTTGATAACAAAAACAGACTGGACCCAAATGCAAGACTTAACACTCAGGAGGTCATGAAGTTCTTTCTCTAAAGGTTTACACTAAAGTATGAGGCTGAGCAGGTGTTCGGATGTAAACGGGTGAGAAAGAGACAGGAAAGGATCAGAAAGCAGGCAGGAGTATGAGAAGGAGTCTGGAGATGGGCCAGGATGGAAGAACCAGTACCACTTCTGGAGAAGAAACACTGGGAGGTCAAACAGCTGAAGGATCACCCCACAGAAACACACACACTGTTCCAATCACAGACCAACTCAGTCACCACATCCTTTACACTACATAGAACCGTCCCTCCAGGGTTTCACAATTTTTTTGTGAATGTCTGATTTTGCAGCAGATTTTCTCGTAATTTTAAGTTTTAAGAGTTTTTTGCGGGAATTCAAAAAAGTTGCAAGTTGAAAGAAATATGTGATTTTATTTTAAACCACTACCTGATAAAGGAATAAATATTAAATAAAGATGAGACGAGTACTCGGCTGAAACGAGTATCTGGTACAGATAACGTACTTTTGACAAGTATATTTATCATCTGAGTAAATGTGGCAAATATCCGTGTTGATGAAAGCTTCTAACAGACACTAGCTGTGTGCACACACTGAGGCAGATACACACTGAGCCCCGCCTCCTCCTACAGCTCACACACAGACATGTGTCCACAGGATAATTAACAACAACTCACGAGAGAACAAAGTTCTCAGAGTAACTCGATTGAAAATATTTTATACAAACCTGGTTGAAACGAATCGATGACAGAAATGAACCAGATAAGTTGCGAATATAAATTAAGAATGTATTGAGTAAGCAGAAAGTCAGGACACCAGCAACAAAGGAAGAGTGAGATCAAAGTACATAAAACAGGAAATGAAATGTAAGAAAATTAAAACATGATAAAAAAAAATTTTAACCCCTCCGTAACCACATTCCTCCAGAACCACCTTCCTCCAAAACCACCTTCCTCCACAACCACCTTCCTCCAGAACCGCCTTCCTCCACAAACGCCTTCCTCCACAATCACACTCCTGCACAACCAACACCCTTCAGAATTACCTTCCTCCACAGCCTCCTTCCTCCACAATCACCCTCCTGCACAACCACCGCCCTCCAGAACTATCTACCTCCACAACCACCTTCCTCAACAACCACCTTCTCCACAACCAGGGCCCTCTGGAGCTACCTTTCTCCACAACCGCTTCCCTCCAGAACTACATTCCTCCAAAACCACCTTCCTCCACAACCAACGCCGTCCAGATACACCTTCCTCCAGAAACACCTTCCGCCAAAAACACCTTCCTCCTTAACCTCTTTCCTCCAGAACCACATTCCTCCACAACCGCCTTCCTCCACAACCACAGCCCTCCAAAACCACCTTCTTACAGAACCACCATCATCCAGAACCATATTACTACAGAACCACCTTCCTCCAAAACCACGACACTCCAAAACCAACTTCCTCCACAACCATCTTACTTCAGAACCGCCTTCCTCCACAACCGCCCTCCTGCAGAACCACCGCACTCCAGAACAACCTTCCTCCACAACCGCCTTCCTCCACAAACGCCTTCCTCCAATACCACCCTCCTAAAGAACCACCACCCTCCAGAACTACCTTCCTCCACAACTGCCTTCCTCCACGACCACCCTCCTGCAGAACAACGCCCTCCAGAATTACTTTCCTCCAGAAGCGCCTTCCTCCACAACTGCCTTCCTCCACAACAACCCTCCTGCAGAACCAACGCACTAAAGAGCTACCTTCCTCCAGAACCGCCTTCCTCCACAACCACCTTCCTCCACAAACGCCTACCTCAACAACCACCATCCTGCAGAACCACCGCCCTCCAGAACTGCCTACCTCCACAACCACCTTCCTCAACAACCACCTTCTACACAACTAGGGCCCTCCAGAACCACCTTCCTCCACAACCGCTTCCCTCCAGGACCACATTCCTCCACAACCATCTTCCTCCAAAACCACGACACTCAAAGACCACCTTCTTCCACAACAATCTTCCTACAGAAATGCCTTCCTCCACAACCACCTTCCTCCATAACCGATTTCCTCCAGAACCACATTCCTCCACAACCACCTTCCTGCAGAATCACCTTCATTTAGAACCATCTTCCTCAACAACCACCCTCCTCCATAACCACCCTCCTGCAGAACCACCGCACTCCAGAATTACTTTCCTCCAGAACCGCCTTACTCTGCAAACGCCTTCCTCCAAAAAAGCCTTCCTCCACAACCATCCTCCTGCAGAACCACCACCCTCCAGAACTACCTTCCTCAACAAACGCCTTCCTCCACAATCACCCTCCTGCTGAACTACCGCACTCCAGAACTACCTTCCTCCAGAACCACCTTCCTCCACAACCACCCTCCTGCAGAACCATCGCACACCAGAACTACCTTCTTCTAGAGCCGCCTTCCTGCACAACCACTTTCCTCAAGAACCATATTCCTCCAGAATGGACTTCCTCCACAACCACCCTCCTCCACAACCACCCCCCTGCAGAACCACCATCGTTTAGAATCCATCTTCCTCAACAACCACCTTCCTCCACAACCACCCCCCTGCAGAACCATCGCACTCCAGAACTACCTTCCTCTAGAACCGCCTTCCTGCACAACCACTTTTGTCCAGAATTACCTTCCTCCAGAACTGCCTTCCTCCACAACCACCCTCCTGCAGAACCACCGCACTAAAGAACTACCTTCCTCCAGAAATGCCTTCCTCCACAACCACGTTCCTGCAGAACCACCGCCCTCCAGAACTACCTTCCTCCACAACCGCCTTCCTCCACAACGCCTACCTCCACAACCACCCTCCTGCAGAACCACCGAACTCCAGAACTACCTACCTCCACAACCACCTTCCTCCACAACGGCTTCCCTCCAGAACCACATTCTTCCAAAACCATCTTCCTCCAAAACCACGACACTCCAAGACCACCTTCTTCCACAACCATCTTACTACAGAACTGCCTTCCTCCACAACCACCTTCCTCCGTAACCGATTTCCTCCAGAACCACGTTCCTCCACAACCACCTTCCTCCAGAACCACCTTCATTTAGAACCATCTTCCTCAACAACCACCTTCCTCCACAACCACCCTCCTGCAGAACCACCGCACTCCAAAATTACCTTCCTCCAGAACCGCCTTCCTCCACAACCGCCTTCCTCCACAAACGCCTTCCTCCACAACCATCCTCCTGCAGAACCCCCGCCCTCCAGAACTACCTTCCTCCGCAAACGCCTTCCTCCAAAATCACCCTCCTGTAGAACCACCGCCCTCCAGAACTAACTACCTCCACAACGACCTTCCTCAACAACCACCTTCTCCACAAGCAGGGCCCTCCGGAGCTACCTTCCTCCACAACCACCTTCCTCCACAACTGCTTCCCACCAAAACAACCTTCCTCCACAACCATCTTACTACAGAACCCCCTTCCTCCACAACCACCTTCCTCCAGAACAAACGCCCTCTAGAACTACCTTCCTCAACGACCAACTTCCTCCGCAACCACCTTACTACAAAGCCGCCTTTCTCCACAACAGCTTTCCTCCAGAACAACATTCCTCCACAACCACCTTCCTCCAAACCCACGGCTCTCCAAAACCACCTTCCTCCAGAACCATCTTGCTATAAAACCGCCTTCCTCCACAACCACCTTCCTCCATAACCGCTTTCCTCCAGAACCACACTCCTCAACAACCATCTTCATCCACAACCATCTTACTACACAACCGCCTTCCTCCACAACCACCTTCCTCCATAACCGCTTTCCTCCAGAACCACATTCCTCCACAACCATCTTCCTCCACAACCATCTTACTACAGAACCGCCTTCCTCCACAACCGCCTTCCTCCAGAACTACCTTCCTCCACAACCATCTTCCTCCACAACCATCTTACTACAGAACTACCTTCCTCCACAACCATCTTCCTCCACAACCATCTTACTACAGAACCGCCTTCCTCCACAACCACCTTCCTCCGTAACCACTTTCCACCAGAACCACCTTCCTCCTTAACCACTTTCCACCAGAACCACATTCCTCCACAACCGCCTTCCTCCACAAACGCCTTCCTCTACAACCACCCTCCTCCAGAACCACCTTCCTCCAGAACCACCTTCCTTTATAACCACCTTCCTTGAGAACCATCTTCCTCAACAGCCACCTTCCTCCACAACCACCCTCCTGCAGAACCACCGGACTCCAGAACTACCTTCTTCTAGAACCGCCTTCCTGCACAACCACCTTCCCCCACAACCACGGCCCTCCAAAACCACCTTCTTCCAGAACCACCATCCTCCAGAACCATATTACTACAGAACTGCCTTCCTCCATAAGCACTTTACTCCACAACCACATTCCCCCACAACCACCTTCCTACATAACCGCTTTCCTCCAGAACCACGTTCCTCCACAACCGCCTTCATCCAGAACCACCGCCCTCTAGAACTACCTTCCTCCACAACCACCGCCCTGCAGAACCACCGACCTCCACAACCACCTTCCTCCGCAAACACCTTACTACAAAGTCGCCTTCCTCCACAACCGCTTTCCTCCAGAACCACATTCCTCCACAATGACCTTCCTCCAAACCCACGGCTCTCCAAAACCACCTTCCTCCGCAAACACCTTACTACAAATCCGCCTTCCTCCACAACCGCTTTCCTCCAGATACACCTTCCTCCACAACCGCCTCCCTCCATAACCACTTTCACCCAGAACCACATTCCTCCACAACCGCCTCCCTCAACAACCACCTTCCTCCACAACCATGGCCCTCCAAAACCACCTTCTTCCAGAACCACATTACTACAGAACTGCCTTCCTCCATAACCGCTTTCCTCCACAACCACATTTCTCCATAACCGCTTTCCTCCATAAACAAATTCTACCAGAACCGCCTTCCTCCACAACCACCCTCCTCCAGAACCACCTTCCTTTTGAACCATCTTCCTCCACAACTTCCTTCCTTTGGAACCACCCTCCTGAACAAACACCTTCCTCCACAACCATCTTACTACAGAACCACCTTCCTCCACAACCACCTTCCTCCACAACCGTGGCCCTCTGGAACCACCTTCCTCAAGAATGGTAAACGGTCTGTACTTGCATAGTGCTTTACCACCTTTCGGTCGCAAAGCACTTTAACATGTTTTTTCCATTCACCCATTCACACACTGATGAGACAGATCATCATGCAGGGTGCTGCCATCTGGAGAACATTCACACACCGATGGTTCACCATCGGGATTAACTTCGGGTTCAGTGTCTTGCTCAAGGACACTTAGGCATGTGGACAGGAGGAGCTGGGGATCAAACCACCAACCTTCCAATTAGTGTTCAACCCACTGTACTGTCTGAGCTACAGCCTCCCTCCAGAACCACCTTCCTCCATAACCCTCTTCCTCCACAACCACCCTCCTGCAGAACCACTGCACTCCAGAACTACCTTCCTCCAGAACCACCTTCCTCCACAACCCTCTTCCTCCACAACCACCCTCCTGCAGAACCACTGCACTCCAGAACTACCTTCCTCCAGAACCGCCTTCCTCCAGAACCGCCTTCCTCCACAACCACCGCCCTCCACGACCACCATACTCTGGCTTAAGAAACACACAATCAGTTGACAGTTTTGAGAAGCTTCTGAAAACGTACTTGTTTCGTCAGCAGTTTGTCCCCCAATGAATGCCCTACATTCTGTGTACTTATTTAGTGATTCTGTCTTAACTTCCGTGTTTAGCCTTTTTGGATTTTTTTTTTTTAAATGTTTTTATATGATTTTAATTTTGTTTTTATACTGGTATGGCTTGTTTTAACTTTCTTGTACAACACCGTGTAACCTTGGTTTTGAAAGGCACTTTATAAATAAAGGTTTTTTACTTCATACACAACATTAGATATCAGGTTTTCGTAAATATGTTTGGTAAAACGTGTTCATTCACGAGGGAAAAAGAAAAGCACGTGAAGAAATCATTTTTAATTTAACACCCCGTCATATTAACTCATGTAAACCAGACATGCCTTTGATTGGTTCACCTGAATGATTGAATCATGTTTTATCAGGTTTTATTCGGCCAAGGTGTTGGATTCATATTAACTACCTTGGCATGAATGAACCTTTTCCATTTATGCTGCTGACTCATAACTTTGTCATTGTGCTCTTGTTGTCTGTAATCTCCACAGAAATACAGGCATCAATCATTGATTCTCTGTGCTGATAGGAATGATGTAACACCTCTCAGACGGTGTGTTAAACCCACAGAGTGGATATAAAAGTGTTTGTAGCTTCCGGCTCTGAAAAATGGTTCCGATGAAATAGTGTCTTAAGCTGTAATACCAGCGAGTACCACTAGAGGTCGTCTCCAAAAAGCCTCCGGCTCCATAGACTCCCATTCAACTTCTCTCATCAAATACAAAGTCAATAAAATGTATCCAGCAGTTATCTCGGTGTTGTTAGCTAAAGTCACTCATTCTTATTGGTTTATATATATTTCATGTCCTGAGCACTTGATGGTGAACATAATGCTGGACTGAAGATAAACACACAGATCAGTACACTGTATTGAAAGTACCACAGTTTCAGGATACAGATAAGACAGAGTGCATTGGATGGTTTCTAGGTCGGCTCTATGTACTGTGTGTACTGTGTGTACTCTGGAGTAGGAGGCTGTTGCCACTTTACAGTTTTGTGTTTATGCCACTTCACGGCTTTTGTATCATTTCTGTTTGACGTATTGTGGAACACATGTCAGGAAAACATACCTGAAGATGTTATGTAACTAAACGTTCTGTGCATGAGAGAGAAATTCAGTTTTTGGACATTTTTAAGTAAATCTGGAAGGAATTGCATCTTATTTGTGTTTTGAACAGGGTGTATGTGGAAGTTGTTTCATCTTTCCTAAGAATTTAGTTTTTACTGTATGTAATATTGGACAAGGTTGCTCTCATCTTTTCTTGTCTCTCTGTCTGCAACGTGACATCATTTCTGTTCAGTCTTCTTCGTTGTTCCTGTTCTCTGTATCTGTGAAGAGTCCTGAATCCTCTGGTGGTAGGTGGCTGCCTGCAAGATGAGGAAAAGTTGAGGTCTGAATTTATGCAGCGGTTGGATGAACAGGGTGAAGGGGGAGGAAATGAGCATGAATGAACTTGAACTGCAGCTGCTTGACTCACCATATTTGATATGCCATAACCACAGCCTTTCCTAAAACACAACCTTAACTTCATTAACAGACTATAGAAATTACGAAATTAAAATGTTTTAATCGTTGCATTGAACATAAACAATCTTTGCAGGCTTGCCCAATTTAACGTTTTGGTACGGGAAAATAATACAAATACCAGACCAATATCAATCTTCAGGTTTGAGAGAGATTCAGGCTGATGAACAAGGACCGAGAGCTTCAAAGACAAGCTTTTGATTTTACATCCAAATTCGTCTCTATTTCTAGAAAGAGAAGACATTCTTACCAGATTTGACACTTAACATGCGTTTTAAACATAGACAGTTTATAAAAGTGTTTGAAGCTTCTAGGTCTAAAAAATGGTTCCGATGCAGAAGTATCTTCAGCTGCAATACCAGCGAGTGCCACTAGAGGTCGGCTCCAAAAAGCCTCCGGCTCCATAGACTCCCATTCAACTTCTCTCATCAAATCCAAAGTGAATAAAATGTGTCCATCAGTTATCTCGGTGTTGTTAGCTAAAGTCACTCCTTCTTATTAGTTTTCTGGAGGTCCATCTGAAAATAATCCCTCATTCATTAGAAAAGAAGATTCAAGAAGACCTGTTTTTGGGGCGTGTCTGTTTGATTGACAGGCCTGTGGTGCAGTCAGATTACAGCTATCGGTGGGCGGGACGTCGTATCGTCAGGTTTCCGATCAGATCGGTCAGATCCACCGCTGGCTCCTCACCCAGCTCGTCCAACTATGGTCACTTCCTGCTCCAAACCGCTCCGAACTATCAAGATGGTGACGGACAGAATCTGAACTGGAGGATTCATAACGTTCACAAACCAACGATGACATCACTGATGGATGATGGTTGATACAAATGTGCAGTAATCCACACAACATACAAACACACCCAGAGACCAGAAACATGTTTGGCTCATTCAGGTGAGCAATTCTCATTCTCATGAGCAGCTTTGGTGTCAGGTTTCCTCCTCGATAGATCCACTGTGGTGCTGCAAGTCGGTGCTGTGGTTCACTTCAGAGCAATAAACTACAATGACAACATTACCAAGCTGATGTTTACCAGGTTTGATGTTTTCCCTATTCACCATGTTTTAATAAGCTAAAAAGACCTTGTCTAACTTTTAGACACTTTTTTTATATTGGGTTATAAAACCAGATGAGGATATTACATGCTCGTGCCATTCTACCACTGTCTGACAGCCATATGAAGACATGTTATCCATTTGATCGGCCTCAGTGTTGGCCGGGATTAACAGGCTGATATGGCCTTAACCTGGAATTAACCTGAAGAGGTGTAGATGAAGGGCAGTGGACAAACAGAGAGGCATACACAGGAAGAGAGATAAAAAGGTCAAGAGCGCAAATAAACTCTACGATAATCACTAAGTTGCAATAAACAGACACTCCCCGTTAATCGACTGTTCAGTCTGCACGGCCTTGAAACTCCTGATAAACTTCTGGTAAAGCAGTGACACCACCTGCACGCTCCCAAACAGTAGAAAACCTTTAAATAACACACTTTACCTTTTAAAAAATTTCAAGTTTGTCTTTATTTTGCAGAGGAAGCAGATTAATAATTTTTTTTTACCTCCAGCACTTTTATGAGTTCTGCAGAACAGAATGGCCTAAGACATGGATCCATTGAATATTAAGTAAGGAGACAAGAATGGAGTAAGCACTATGCCCTTTTCCTTTTAACCAGTTACATCACGGAGTTCTCGCCGCACTCAAACATCCAATGGCTGATCCAATGACAAAGTCAAAAACATTTAACAATGTTTAACAAGTACACTGTGGGGTCCATTATTCTAACGGATGTTTTGTCAGCAGTCATGTCGCAATCAGTTATCATGAACCACTTAAAACCAACCATCATCCATCAGTGATGTCATCAACCAGCAGTGATGTCATCAACCATCAGTGATGTCATCATTGGTTTGTGAATGTTATGAATCCTCCAGTTCAGATTCTGTCCGTCACCATCTGCTGATTCGGAGCGGTTTGGAGCAGGAAGTGACCATATTTGGACGAGCTGGGGGAGGAGCCAGCGGTGGATCTGACCGATCTGATCGGAAACCTGATGATACTACGTCCCGCCCACTGATAGCTGTAACCTGACTGCACCACAGGCCTGTCAATCAAACAGAGACACCCCCAAAAACAGGTCTTCTTAAATCTTCTTTTCTAATGAATGAGGGATTATTTTCAGATGGACCTCCAGAAAACTAATAAGAAGGAGTGACTTTAGCTAACAACACCGAGATAACTGATGGACACATTTTATTCACTTTGGATTTGATGAGAGAAGTTGAATGGGAGTCTATGGAGCCGGAGGCTTTTTGGAGCCGACCTCTACTGGCACTCGCTGGTATTGCAGCTGAAGACACTTCTGGATCAGAACCATTTTACAGACCTGAAGCTACGAACTCTTTAATATTCAGTCTGTGTTTAAAATACAGTATGTGTGAGCACAGAAGGAGCGACTGGATGTAAAAAGATGACACCATCTGATTCTGACCATACTGTTACATACCTCCCTTCATCCTCCTGGAAACCCCTCTTGTATTTTGTAACATAAATGTGTGCAGGTATGGGACGGAGGAAGTTTCCAAAGCTATTCAACCTTCCAACAAGTGTTCTTAAAGAGTTCACAGCTTATCTGTTGCTCGCGTGACAAAATCTTTTTTTCCTTCTCTGCCATCTCAGACATTTAAACAATGTTCAGCAGGGATCAGAGCTACACAAGAGATCAAATAGAGTAAACGCTGTATTTTTAGGGTTTTTCTCTTCATGTGTTTGTTCATCATCATCCTGAGGGAAATGTGCACGACTGCCTGGCTGCAGTTCTTTTACAGTAAATGTATCAGAAAAAAGAACTGCAGTTATTACGATTGGGCGGCACGGTGGTGCAGTGGTTAGCACTGTCACCTCACAGCAAAAAAAGGTTCAGGGTTCGAATCCGGTCCTGGGCCTTTCTGTGCAGAGTTTGCATGTTCTCCCTGTGCTTGCGTGGGTTCTCTCCGGGTTCTCCGGCTTCCTCCCATCATCCAAAAAACATGCACCTCAGGTCAGGTTACCTGGCGCCGCGCTAGTGGCAGCCTGCTGCAGCATCTCCCCCCTGAGAGCCCCCCTGCTGTAGTGAAGACATTTCCCCTCGGGGATTAATAAAGTGTATAAAATCTAAATCTAAAAATATTAACACAGTTGTGGGTGAGAGAGTGTGTTGATGAGTTCATTGCAACATGTCGCAACAGAATTAAATGAATAATTCCACAAATAAAAAAAAGAGAGGAAATAATGAAACAGCAAAAATAAGCTAAATGTGCAAAAATCAGCATGCATGGAACCACACTTGAACTTGGTGTGCGTGTGTGTGTGTGTCTATATATGTGTGTGTGTCACACCGACTGATACAATCATTTAGCCAGTAGTGACCTGAGAGGAGGCGGGGCGCTGCAGGTTACTGTAGTATGAACTAATATAAACTACACAGCACAGGACTACGTGTTGGTCTGTCAGGCAGATTTAATTATAGTTCACCTTCCATCTGTCCATCCTCAACAAAGGTGACAAAAATAAACACAAATGTCTTTGTTTTAGACGAGTGGATGTTGACCTGATATACTGACCTCATCATTTCAATAATAAGCAGCAGATACATGTTTAATGCGTTTAGTACTGGAAGTAGGGGAAGGACATGTGTTGATTTAATTAATTTGATTTTTTTCTATTCTAAAATGTCTAAAATGTGTGTTGTGAAAACTGAGTTGTTGCAATGTCCACAACAAGGTTACTTTCAGTCAGACAGTAGCATGAACGCGAACAGGTCAGCTGTCGGGTCAGTTGTGATGCAAACTCCAGGCTTTTTTTAAACTCCCACTAAAAGAGTCCGTAGCTTCAGGTCTGTAAAATGGTTCTGATCCAGAAGTGTCTTTAGCTGCAATACCAGCGAGTGCCACTAGAGGTCGGCTCCAAAAAGCCTCCGGCTCCATAGACTCCCATTCAACTTCTCTCATCAAATCCAAAGTGAATAAAATGTGTCCATCAGTTATCTCGGTGTTGTTAGCTAAAGTCACTCCTTCTTATTAGTTTTCTGGAGGTCCATCTGAAAATAATCCCTCATTCATTAGAAAAGAAGATTCAAGAAGACCTGTTTTTGGGGGCGTGTCTGTTTGATTGACAGGCCTGTGGTGCAGTCAGGTTACAGCTATCGATGGGCGGGACGTAGTATCGTCAGGTTTCAAATCAGATCGATCAGATCCACCTCTGGCTCCTCCCCCAGCTTGTCCAAATATGGTCACTTCCTGCTCCAAACCGCTCCGAACAAACAAGATGGTGACGGACAGAATCTGAACTGGAGGATTCATAACGTTCACAAACCAACGATGACATCACTGATGGATGATGACATCACTGATGGATGATGACATCACTGGTGGTTGATGACATCACTGATGGTTGATGGTTGGATCAGACACACTGGGGAGGTTTTGAAGACACAATAAGTCCCTTTTTTTACTTCATCACCAGATCTATGATTTAATTTTTACTTCCACTTCAGAAAAACTGTAAATAATAACTTTATAATAATGAGTCAGTAACATATATATTGATGTATTTTTACATTTTGGTGTTGCAATGAATATATTTTCCTCCAACCGGACAGTCGATAAGAAACAACAGTTTTTGTTAGTGATTATATTTTGTAGGTATGAAGTTTAAAGGCCCCTGAACACATAAATGCTGCATGCTAAGCCCTTTTTCAAGGTTCACACACAGTTGTTTTGTGTAAAAGGTGTAAAGGTCTGACTGCTGCATGATTAGCAGATAAGAAACTGAAAAGTATGGCAACAGCTTCTCATCACTCTAAACCTGACCTTGACTCAGTCACTTCGCTGCATTTGTCATTGATAATACGTATCTGTCTTTATCAGCCTGAAAGCAGCAGCATATTTAATTACTGAATAGACCATCTCATCCTGTAGATAAAGCACCACATGTTAGAATCAAAAAGGATCTTTTCCTTTTCTATATTAACATGTTTTTATATATTAACCATGATTATAGTGAAATATGAAGAGTGGTGAAAAACTCATTAGAAACTATTGTGTTAATTTACACAATACAACACAATGTAAACTGAAAACATAAAGGAGTGCAAAACCAGACAGAAAAAATAAATCATACAACTGAAACTGTTTGTAATGTTGATGTGTTGATTTGAACGACTCAGTTTGAGTTTTAATGTCCAACAAAAGAGACTTAATTAATCAACTCGAACAATACAACACCGAAGAGGTTGTGTGGCAGGAATTTATGGATGAAGTGCAAATTATCATTCTCATAGACTTTTTACAAACTGCTCAACAAAACCAAACCATTTCCATGTCACTGAGGAAACGAGACGACTCCTCTCTGGTATCATGCTGTTGTCTGGTCTCTCTGAGGAAGCAGCGACAGCCTGACCGAAGTAAACACAGAGAAGTGCTGCTGCTGGCATGAAATAAAGGTTAGTGATACAAAACATGCAAATATATTAAATGAACTTGCTTGGGTTGCTTTTGACTCATGCTGTCCATCAGCAGGTTGAACAGCCGGGCCTTTGTGTGCTCAGCTTGGAATTTGAAAACAGGTCTCTGTTCAGCGATTGTCAGTCGGTTGCAGTGACTCAGACTCCTTTTGGCTTCCATTCACATGCTGCATGACAAATCCAGCAGGAGAATAACATCTGCAATCATCCATGTTATGTCATCCCTCCGGTCCCTTTACTGTTCGTACACCATTGTGCTCCTCTGCTGCAGGGAAAGGTCAGTTCAGGTCGGGAATTCAACAGCAACATAAAGAGGAACCAATTCAACTTTTGTAAAACATTTAAAATACTTGTCCTTTTTGACATTTTGTGGTGAGTTGAGCAGAGCAGCATCATTGTGTCAACCCAGGACTGTATTTTATTGAAACAAAGCGGTAACAGTGTGTGAAAGCAGCGGGTATCCCTGCAGCAGGACAACCATGTTAGAAGTGTGGCAGATCAGGAAATGCTGTTGCCTTGGTTTTATTGTCTATATATATATCTATCTATATATATATATAATATTCCCACTAAGATTGTGTGTAACAGCAGTTGTTTCAGAAAATGAATCTCATGAAGTGCGTGAACTCAGTGGTGCATTGATTCAACGAACACCCTCAGCAATTATACAACACAATCACAACATTTAAAAATCAAAACCAAAAATTCACTGCAAGTACAGAAAACAAAACCAAGTACAGATACACAACTCAGCACAGACAACAATGCAAATGTTTCTGGGGAAAATGATGGACATGTCAAAAAGGCTGAACCAGTCAATAAAGTCAGTTACCTGTCAGTGGTGTTGCAAAAATAATTTTCTTGAAATCTTTAATGGTAAATTTCAACCTTGTTTAGGTGTTGCAGGAAAAATCAGAAGACCACCAAAACCATTGGTTTATTTATCTTTCAGAAGCAGTAATGTAGGCAACAAAATTGTATCTGTCCAGAGTTATTTTCTTAGTTTCATTTATAAGCTTGTTATTGCTAGAAGTTCAAACAATTAGTTTTTAACCATTGATCAAACAGTAAATTGACATGACTATCAACCCTTTGACCAAGTCAGAAGGAACTATTTATTAAAAATGACCTTAAGAACAATGACTTGTTTTTAACCCTTGACCTGAAGCATGAACGGCACGAGTCAATGTTTATGTTTGCTGGATGTTGTCAGGTTGTAACAACGGACAGATGGAAGCAACGTGAACAGGAGGTGACCTTTATCAAAGACCTGACCGTGAACACGAGTTAAGTCTTTCAAGGTCACACCTGCCAATTGATTCACACTTTGCTGATACTCTGCTATGTACTTCTGTTTTTGAGGTTGAGTGACCTGTAGCAGCAGAGAGACATGTGAGGACACATTCACTTTAACAAGAATAGAACATTTTCATAAATCAACATTAAGGAAAACAATAAAAAAGGAGCTCTTATTTATTTTCTGCACGCAGCATCCACTGTAAGCTAAAGGATCGGTAAAAAAAAAAAAATTCTCTTGGTAAATAAAAGTGCTATGTCAGGTGTGCATCGTGTCTCCCTAACGATCTCCATTTGCATAGCAGAACACGCTTAAGCAACAATAAATCTTGTTTGTCCAGCTGGAAAACGTTGCTGTAGAGACGTCTGGGTCGACCAGCTCAACCTGTTGACAACCTGTTGCCACTGTTCAGTGGCTGTTCAGTGGCAGCTGAAAAGCATCAGCATGGATTGATATTTATCTGTCTGTCTGCAGGGGTCTTATATTTTCCAAAGCTCTGTGTTTAGAGTGCTATATGTGTTTCCAAGTGGATGAATGACTCACTGCAACACACCATTGATGTTCCTACATGTGCTTTGATACTATTTGTTATCCTGTCAGTCGTCTTTCTCGACTAATTAGATTTTATCTCCACTGGCACCACAGCAAGTCTCAACAGATGACACATACCATACAATAGTAATGTTCATTCCTGTTCAAACACACACAACAGGATCACAGCAGGGACTTTGAATCTGTTTACCAATCCAGATGCACTATCAGAAATACTGTGTTTCAGGTAACTGTGTCCATGGACTCCGGTCAAGGCCATCACACACACACACACACACACACACACACACACACACACACACACACACACACACACACACACACACACACACACACACACACACACACACACACACACACACACACACACACACACACACACAGCATGCATGTCATCACTCTTACAGCCTGCAGCACTTCTTTGGTGAATTTCTGCAAAATTTTTGAGAAAAGAAAAAGTACACAGACAAGGTTTGCTTCCTTCATCCAAAACATCTGACAGGAAACCATCGTAGACAGTGTAGCAATGCCCAACGTGTTGCACAAGAAACAATGAAAACCGGTTCCCTTTGCAGTCTGTTTGACCCGGCTGAGGCTGAGTCCACTGATGACATCACCATTTCTCTGAATCCGCCCTTGGGCCCACCCTCCGGGACAAAGGCGGGTATAAAACAACCTGCCTGTCGTCAGCCAGTTGACAGGTACGCACAGGTGGCGCACACATTCAGCAGCCGCACTCTGCATTCATTGTCTCCGTTGGAAACCGCGGTCAGCATCTTTACTGCACGTGTGTGTGGGGCCGCCGGCATCACTGGAACAGGCCAGTCAGGTGGTGGTCGGGTCAGCGTGGTCGGTGTCGGGCTTTGATAACTCGGCTTCCTGCTGTTGAATCTTCCTCTCCTCGTCATCCTCTACATCTTTACCATGATCATCAGCATTGCTCTGATCTGGGCCGTCGTGGTGGGATTTTGCTGCCTTCTGTGGCTGGCGGTGGGAATCAGACGCAGGTAAGACCTGCAGCACACATTATTAGCTATTTGTCTGACTTTAATGTGTTTTACTTATAATGTGCATTTAGCACATTAAACAGTGACAGAAATCTGCTGATTTAGGCTGATTTTTAGTTGACTGAACACAAATTAACAGTGAGAGTTTTTCCAGGTTAAAAACAACTCCATGCGTGTGTGTGTGTGTGTGTGTGTGTGTGTGGATGCTTATGTAACTACAGTACTGAGTGACACAGGTATGCCTGCATAGTGAGCGAACTAAACAAAAACTGTGGTGCAGATAATGGAATTTGTGTGGAACTGGTGTGCTGTTGTGAATCCGGGTGTTTGTACTTTATATTAAGGGTTTTAGTTTGTAGTATAAGATACATATTAAAGAGAATATGTTCTTGTTTAGTGATATTATGGCTGGTATGTAACTATAACAACAGTGGTAACTGTTTTGTGATGTTTTGGAAATGTTGTGGTTGTTGGGAGGACTGTGGTTCAACCTCAAGGAAACTATGCTCTCAGAGTTTTAATGAACACAAATCAACAGACTGTCAGCAGGAAAAAAAGGTACATCAAGCACCATGTTATTATTAAATGTGGTTATTTTTAGGTTTTCCGATCACCTGGGGACTCAAAAAAACAACAACTCTCCTATGTCACAAAGTTAAAAAAGAAATGTCTTTATGTTTCGTGAAAATTTGATATTTTCAAAGTACATCATTTTTATTAGACTGAGACCAAAGAAAAAAATGTAGACGAGTTTCCTTCAGAATGTTCAATATCAGCCGGTAGCGTAGCGAGCGCACCAACGCAGAAAACATGTTGACCTCCATCAGCAGAAGTCCGTCCTGACTCTGCACTAAGTATTATCCTCCGTCTCCTTCCTGTTGATGTCTTCAGGCAACCTGGCGAGCCGACAGTTGAAAACGGTTTCATCCCCTATCTGGGCTGCGCCCTGCAGTTCGGGGCCAACCCGCTCCAGTTCCTTCGCAGCCGCCAGAACAAGTACGGCCACATTTTCACCTGCAAGATCGCCGGGCAGTACATCCACTTCCTGTGTGACCCCTTCTCCTACCACTCAGTCATCAGACAGGGGAGACATCTGGACTGGAGGAAGTTCCACTTTGCTACGTCTGTCAAGGTAAACATGTGATTTTATCTTTTATCATCTGAACCACAAGATGTTTGTCTTCGTCCCCACCTTTGGTCCTGAACCTCCTTCCTCCCCCGCCAGGCGTTCGGCCATGACAGCTTCGACCCTCGCCACGGCCACACCACAGAGAACCTCCACCAGACCTTTCTGAAGACGCTGCAGGGCGAAGCGCTGCCCTCCCTGATCGAGACCATGATGGACCACCTTCAGGACGTCATGCTCAACTCAGACACACTCAGCCCGAGCAAGGACCGCTGGGAGGTGGACGGCATCTTCGCTTTCTGCTACAAGGTCAGTAACTGGACTGTAGACAGAGAGTCAGAGTACCCAAGATGTCAGACACCGTTTGCTCTTCCAGAGCCTCCATACTTGTTCCTACAAGTCCTCATAGATGACCGTGTGTGTCCTGCTGCCCTCCAGGTCATGTTTGAGTCTGGTTACCTGACTCTGTTCGGTAAAGAGCTCGGTGAAGATAAGGTTCAGGCTCGACAGGCGGCCCAGAAAGCCTTGGTGCTCAATGCTTTGGAGAACTTCAAGGAGTTTGACAAGATCTTCCCGGCGCTGGTGGCCGGCCTGCCCATCCATGTCTTCAAGAGCGCCTACAGCGCCCGAGAGGTGAGCGGCCCTCACCAACATAGGGCTGTTTAAACGCTTCGGCAGTCTGAGATCATTGAGTGTTTAAGTGTCTTTGTGAATGTGTAGAACCTGGCGAAGACCATGCACGCTGAGAGGTTATCCAAGAGGGAGAACGTGTCTGATCTGATCTCCATGCGGATGATCCTCAACGACTCCTTATCCACCTTCAACGATGTGAGCAAAGCCAGGACCCACGTGGCCCTGCTGTGGGCCTCACAGGCCAACACGCTGCCCGCCACCTTCTGGAGCCTCTTTTATATGATCAGGTACGCTCATGCTTCTCTTCAGCTTCACCAAGAGAACATGGCAACATGGTTGATTTCTTCTTCAACAGATCTGAGACCGGAATAGTAAATCAAAGTTTGATGATGGTTTGAGTCTAATATCTGGTTCAGTTCATTAATTCAAAACAAAGACAATCTTTACTTTGTTACAATAATAACCTGGAGAACACAAACACGTGTTGGTCATCTCTAACACCTCCTCACATCACCGTCATTAGATGATCACAGATTATTTCCTCTTGTTAAAGCCCAGCTCTTTGTTCACAGATAGACTGCAGCGAGGGCTAAAGGGTTAACCCTCCTGTTGTCCTTGGATCAAAATGACCCGCAGCTGTGTTCAACCAAGTTCTATTTTATTTTCATATTTTTGGGGATCATTGGTGACAAGGAGGCTGTGAGGGTTTCTTTAAAGAATGATCACAAAAAATATAAAAATATAGAAATAAAATGGAACTTGGTTGAACACAGCTGCGGGTCATTTTGACCCGAGGACAACAGGAGGGTTGAAGCTGCAAGGCTTCATGATTAACCTACTAAAAGGTCATAGGAGTTCATGCTAATGTGTAATATATAACGACCAGTCTAACAGAGTGATGTAAGTGTACCACACCATGTAAAGAAGATCAAACTCTGTCCTCAGAGACATTTTAAAAATACAAAAAACTGTAGGAATCACCTGGAAGAAGCAGATAAAGTGCTGACAGATGCATTTAGCAGACAACTCCACCAAAAGGCTCCTTTAAAATATTTCTCTGTCTTATTATCTTTAATCCCCGGTAACCTTTCACCCTGTGGACAGTACAGACCTGTTACATCATATTATTACTTTTTCAGTGTCAGGCAGCTGATTGTGAGTGTTACATAAACGCCACTGAGCCATGAAGCCAGATGAGATAGTTGAAGTAAAACCAGCAGTGAGGTCATTGTTGGTTTGTGAACATTATGAATCCTCCAGTTCAGATTCTGTCCGTCACCATCTTGTTAGTTCGGAGCGGTTTGGAGCAGGAAGTGACCATATTTGGACGTGCTGGGGGAGGAGCCAGCAGTGGATCTGACCGATCTGATTGGAAACCTGACGATATTACGTCCCGCCCACCGATAGCTGTAACCTGACTGCACCTGTCAATCAAACAGACACGCCCCCAAAAATATATATTTTTGAATCTTCTTTTCTAATGAATGAGGGATTATTTTCAGATGGACCTCCAGAAAACTAATAAGAAGGAGTGACTTTAGCTAACAACACCGAGATAACTGATGGACACATTTTATTCACTTTGGATTTGATGAGAGAAGTTGAATGGGAGTCTATGGAGCCGGAGGCTTTTTGGAGCCGACCTCTAGTGGCACTCGCTGGTATTGCAGCTGAAGATACTTCTGCATCGGAACCATTTTTCAGACATGAAGCTACGAACACTTTTATATCCAGTCTGAGGTTAAAAGTTAGACTGAGTTTACCGTGGAGCACGTTAACAGCTGTAGAGTGTTGTGGGACAATAACTGACTTAAATTGTCATCTTCTTGTATCCTGGTATTTCATGTCCTGTCAGCACTATAATTATAATGTTTTTTTCGATCATGCATCACAGTTACTTGGTGCTATTGCAGTGAAATAAAAGTATTTTCTTTTACATAAATGAAGATATCTAATATCAGTTAGTGACAGTGATGTGACTAATAAGAGCCTGTGTACGTCTGCAGGAGTCCAGACGCTATGAAAGCAGCTCGTGAGGAGGTCCAGAAAATTCTGTCTAATTCGGGTTTGACCGTCGACCCCAGTGACCCCACACTGAAGCTGACCCGGGACCAGCTGGACAACATGCCTGTTATGGGTAAGATTATTAATACTATTAATATTCTTAAGTTGAAGGTCATGTTTATCCTTTTCATAACTTAATTTCCTTCTTTATGTCTACAGACAGCATTATAAAAGAAGCCATGCGTCTCTCCAGCGCTTCCTTGAACATACGTGTTGCCAAGGAGGACTTCCTGCTTCACCTTGACAACCAGGAAGCTTACCGCATCAGGAAGGATGATGTCATCGCTCTGTATCCGCCCATGCTGCACTACGATCCAGAAATCTTCGAAGATCCCTACGTAAGACGCTGAAGATGAAATCAGAAATCGTAAAAAAACGATAAAGGTGTCTTCATCAGGAAGTCTCTATAACATGTGTTGCTCTTTGTCTCTTCCTCTTTGTCTTGCAGGAGTACAAGTTTGACCGTTTCCTGGATGAGAAGAGTCAGGAGAAAACCACATTCTACCGCGCCGGCCGCCGGCTGCGTTACTTCTACATGCCCTTCGGCTCCGGGGTCACCAAGTGCCCCGGCAGGTTCTTTGCCGTGTATGAGATCAAGCAATTCCTGAGTCTGGTGCTGTCCTACTTCGACATGGAACTGTCAGACCCCGCCATCAAAGTCCCACCTCTGGACCAGTCCCGTGCCGGCCTCGGTATCCTCCAGCCGACCTACGATGTGGACTTCAGGTACAAGCTGAAGTCCAACTACTAGGCTGCGTCTTTCCTCCGCAGAGTGACTGAAGTATATATTGTACATAGTATGTATTTAAGTGGTAATGAAGATGCTTTCTGTATGTGTAAATAGACTGAATTGTATATTTTTGTTGCTTTAATTTTTCTGCTGAAAAACATGTATTGAACACGTGGGTGGAGCCCTGACTGAAACACTTCCTGTGTGTGTTGGATGAAAGCAGGCGGACCTCGAGCCATAAACTGTACATTTCAATTTCCTACCACAAGTGTTTCTGCATGTTTGATTTTCCAAAGCGATTGTCTCAGGTTTCCATTTCAAGCCATTAGTTTGAATATATTTCTCTACGTCTCACTGCTGCTTGACAATAAGGTAGCTTGTTATTGGTTTTATGCCCAGAAGAGGCAGTAAAACCCAAATCCAGAGGGACAAAAATTTATAAACTTTATAAAAAACTCAGTTCACCTTCAGGTGCATTAAAGAAATGAAGGAATGCTCGTTTGCACAAATTATTATGACGTTTAGTTTGATTTTCAGATCCTCTTATGACAGTGTCAACATGTACGTCCACTTTTTAAACAGCTCTCTGGACTTTACATAATAAATATACATTGTTGTAGAAGACAGCAGATGAAAACGGACGTAAACATTTCTTTTTGTTTGTCAGATTCAGCCATCATGTGAAAAGCACAGGGAAGGAAGTTATTTATATACCGTTTTTATGTTATGTTTATATGCCAGAGGTCACGTCACCGTGTAAACATGCACTGCCATTCTACTTTATTTCCCCGACAATCTGAAGGTTTTTCACAGAGCTGCAGTGCAAAACACGTGTACATGCTGCACAAACAGGTAATAAATCAAAACCTCTGTGCACCTCTCTGTATGTTTTCTGATGTCTCTGTTGGTTCAAGTCAATGCAAATACCAGAGAAAAGATTTATTTTCCAAGAAGCTGTGCGTTTAGTACATAAGTGCGTAAGAGTTTAATGGTTGGTAATGGTAATGGTAATTACCTTCTCCAGCAGAATGCTGACTACATTTTTTACAGGCTTGTTTCTGGTCAAAATAAATTAATAAGATGTCCATGAGTGTAAAAAGACACATTCAGTATCAAAATAAGAAAAAACAACAAATACATTCATTAAAAAAATTAAATAACAAATTGTTTGTATGTTTCAACAAACTTCAGTTTGGATTTGTTTCGATTGTCAGGATCATGTCTTTCAGTGTTCCGTTCCTCTGTGTTTTTCCCGCCTTCCCTGCTTGTGTGTGTCTTTCCCTGTGTTGGAGTGTGTGTAGTGATGTGCATGTTGGTGTGCGTGTTGGTGTGCCTGTTGGTGTGTGTGGTGATGTGTCTGTTGGTGTGTGTGTTAGTGTGCCTGTTGGTGTGCGTGTTGGTGTGCGTGTTGGTGTGCCTGTTGGTGTGCGTGTTGGTGTGCATTTTGGTGTGCATGTTAGTGTGCCTGTTGGTGTGCCTGTTAGTGTGCGTGTTGGTGTGCATGTTAGTGTACCTGTTGGTGTGCGTTTTGGTGTGCCTGTTGGTGTGCGTGTTGGTGTGCATGTTGGTGTGCCTGTTGGTGTGCCCGTTGGTGTGCGTGTTGGTGTGCCTGTTGGTGTGCCTGTTGGTGTGAGTGTTGGTGTGCGTGTTGGTATGTGTGGTGATGTATGTGTTAGTGTGCCTGTTGGTGTGCCTGTTGGTGTGCGTGTTGGTGTGCGTGTTGGTATGTGTGGTGATGTATGTGTTAGTGTGCCTGTTGGTGTGCCTGTTGGTGTGCGTGTTGGTGTGCCTATTAGTGTGTGTGTTGGTGTGCCTGTTGGTGTGCGTGTTGGTGTGCGCGTTGGTATGTGTGGTAATGTGTGTGTTAGTGTGCCTGTCGGTGTGCGTGTTGGTGTGCCTGTTGGTGTGCCCGTTGGTGCGCGTGTTGGTGCGCGTGTTGGTGTGCCTGTTGGTTTGCCTGTTGGTGTGCCTGTTGGTGTGCGTGTTGGTGTGCGTGTTGGTGTGCCTGTTGGTGTGCGTGTTGGTGTGCGTGTTGGTGTGCGTGTTGGTGTGCCTGTTGGTGTGCCTGTTGGTGTGCGTGTTAGTGTGCCTGTTGGTATGCCTGTTGGTGTGCGTGTTGGTATGCCTGTTGGTGTGCGTGTTGGTATGCCTGTTGGTGTGCGTGTTGGTATGCGCGTTGGTATGTGTGGTGATGTGTGTGTTAGTGTGCCTGTCGGTGTGCGTGTTGGTGTGTGTGTTGGTGTGCCTGTTGGTGTGCGTGTTGGTGTGCATGTTAGTGTGCCTGTTGGTGTGCGTGTTGGTGTGCATTTTGGTGTGCCTGTTGGTGTGCGTCTTGGTGTGCATGTTAGTGTGCCTGTTGGTGTGCCTGTTAGTGTGCGTGTTGGTGTGCGTGTTGGTATGTGTGGTGATGTATGTGTTAGTGTGCCTGTTGGTGTGCCTGTTGGTGTGCGTGTTGGTGTGCCTATTAGTGTGTGTGTTGGTGTGCCTGTTGGTGTGCGTGTTGGTGTGCATGTTAGTGTGCCTGTTGGTGTGCGTTTTGGTGTGCCTGTTGGTGTGCGTGTTGGTGTGCATGTTAGTGTGCCTGTTGGTGTGCCCGTTGGTGTGCGTGTTGGTGTGCCTGTTGGTGTGCCTGTTGGTGTGCCTGTTGGTGTGAGTGTTGGTGTGCGTGTTGGTATGTGTGGTGATGTATGTGTTAGTGTGCCTGTTGGTGTGCCTGTTGGTGTGCGTGTTGGTGTGCGTGTTGGTGTGCGTGTTGGTATGTGTGGTGATGTATGTGTTAGTGTGCCTGTTGGTGTGCCTGTTGGTGTGCGTGTTGGTGTGCCTATTAGTGTGTGTGTTGGTGTGCCTGTTGGTGTGCGTGTTGGTGTGCGCTTTGGTATGTGTGGTGATGTGTGTGTTAGTGTGCCTGTCGGTGTGCGTGTTGGTGTGCTTGTTGGTGTGCCTGTTGGTGCGCGTGTTGGTGCGCGTGTTGGTGTGCCTGTTGGTGTGCCTGTTGGTGTGCGTGTTGTTGTGCCTGTTGGTGCGCATGTTGTTGCGCGTGTTGGTGTGCGCGTTGGTATGTGTGGTGATGTGTGTGTTAGTGTGCCTGTCGGTGTGCGTGTTGGTGTGCCTGTTGGTGCGCCTGTTGGTGCGTGTGTTGGTGTGCCTGTTGGTGCGCCTTTTGGTGCGCCTGTTGGTGCGTGTGTTGGTGTGCCTGTTGGTGTGCCTGTTGGTGCGCATGTTGGTGCGTGTGTTGGTGTGCCTGGTGGTGTGCCTGTTGGTGTGCGTGTTGGTGTGTGTGGTGATGTGCCTGTTGGTGCGCCTTTTGGTGCGCCTGTTGGTGCGTGTGTTGGTGTGCCTGTTGGTGTGACTGTTGGTGTGCGTGACTTTCTGATTCAGTTCATCATAAAATACATGAAGCTGACTCTTGTCAATTGAACTGGATGTGAATTAGTCAGTTGCAGCGCGTCATGACGCAGCAGTCGATCTCAACCATAAAATATAAAAGACACTCAGATGAACTACAAATTAATTGTAATTAAATGACAGATAAAGAGGAAAAATATCAACAGTCTTTTCTTGTTGGCTAGTATCTATTCAGCCATGCTGATGACATCATCATTGACAACATCATTCAAGCATGAAAGAGTTACATCCTTTGACCTTAAACATCAACTTCCTGATTCATGGCGAAATATCAAACTTTGCTACATTGCTATGTCGACGCACTTTAACGAAGTCGCACAAACTTCTCAACATATCATCATCAACGTGTTTAGGCTATTCTGACCCATTTGTGGTTCACGTGATCAACCAGCTTGAGGTAGCATGTGAATGTATGAAAATTGTAATTTCCAGTTGACAGCAAGGGGCGCTATGACTATGACCAAATATGACGATCCAGATGTATTCAGGGCAGGACTGTTGTCAGGGATGTAATGTTTGGAGAAGGTCGGTTCATGTACAGTACATAAGATTTACAGCAACTTGTACTTTCATGGCAAGACGCTCAAAATGGCCACCACGCCACGGGCACACTGTTCAACGAAAACAAATTGTTTGAACAACTTTTCATCTCCCAGGTGTTAAGATAGGACAGACAAAATTATTGGTCGTTCCATTAAAATCTGTAGGAAGAGTTTGTTAAAGTACGACACGTGCGAATCGCCAAAAATGGTGACTAAATTCAAAATGACGGACCTTGTGTTGAGTTAAGGTCATCGTGCCAAGAGACTTTTTTTCATATGTAGGTATGAACTGTCCACTGAATGTACGTAAATGTAGCAGCCAGGCTGTAGTTTAGGGGGCACTATCGAGACATTTGGCCACGCCCCCTACGCAAAACCACAAAAACACATAAATATTCACCGGCAGTGTGCCAACTTGCCAAGTGGGCGATTTATTTTTGATGAGCTTAACAAGGACCGAGGATAATAATGCCTTGCATTACAATAGGGCCTAATAAACACACTGATGACGTGTTACTCAGTGAAAAACAAATACTTTAGTGTGGATGTGAACAACTTCCATCTGTGTGATGAAGCTTCCTGACAGAAAATGTTTTTTTATTCATGTCATATCCTGGTTAATATTGTAACAACCTTTCAGGGTCATTAGAGCTGAACTGAGGTCAGCTGAAGTAACTTCCAATAAGCCTGTTATCCAGCTGTAACCTGTGCAGTCCAGACAGACAGCTGACTCCACAGCAGAGGGAGGGAGCGGAGGAACGCCCCAAACTGAATTCATGAGGAACAAACACGTGAGGAGTTGTGAGGTCAAGGCCGGCTGCTCTGCCACGTGTGTGCGAAGGACGTCCAATCAACTGTGGAGAGAGAACACAATATAACGGTCACTTTGTAAAAGAAACTGAAAGGTCCCGACACGTTCACTTCACTTTGTTTTAGTTGTTCCTCAAACACACATCCAGAACACAACAGAACTAAATACAGTTCGGGCAGTTCACTAAATACTGTAGCATCTGCAGCATAACTGTATTATTTTTAAGCTGGAGTCTCGTTAAAATGAGGTTAAATAGGACTACAGTAGATGTCTGTCAGATGATGCCGTGGCCAAGTTTAAGGAAGCAGTTACATGTTTATCCTCTTCGATGCCGTGTGTTAAAGCAGTGGAAGACATCTACGTTGATCTTAGTCCCACACAAGTGGATCATCTGGTAGAAAACACTGCAGTATCTCTGCTACAACTCTAGATGATGTCGCCCCTCTGAAGAAGAGAGTCATGAACCAGAGGAAGTTGTCTCCATGGTACAACTCAGAACTACGCTCTGCTAGGCAGCGACTAGAAAGATGGAAAGGAAATGGAGTTCCACTAATTTAGAAGAATTTCACCTGCCTGGAAGGAGAGTCTAATATTATATAAGAAAGCTCTTCGTAAGGCCAGAACTTTATATTATTCATCATTAATAGAGGACAACAAGAACAACCCCAGGTTTCTTTTCATCACTGTAGCAGGCTGACAAAGAGTCCCAGTTCTGTTGAGTCCTCTATTCCTTCAGCTCTCAGCAGTAATGACTTCATTAACTTCTTCACTAATAAAATTCTTACTATCAGGGAGAGAATCGGGCCGACCCTTCCTGACACCATCACTGATGTGTTGCTAAGCAACAGCAGCCCTGAAAGCAACTGTAGGACCAGATGTAAACTTGGAACATTTCTCTCCTGTTGAGCTCTCTGAGTTAACTAGAATTATTTCTTCATCTGGATCCTCTAGCTGTCTGTTAGATCTCATCCCAACTAAACGTTTTAAGTTTAAGTCTTCCCTTTAATTAATACTTCCATATTAGATCAGATCAATCTATCTATTGTAACCGGCTATGTACCGCAGGCTTTTAAAGTGGCTGTAATTAAACCTTTACTTAAAAAGTCGACTCTTGATCAGCTGTTTTAGGAAACTACAGACCAATTTACAACCTGACATTTATTTCTAAAATCCTTGAAAACGTTGTTTCAAATCAACTTTGTGATCATTTCCAAAGGAATGATCTGTTTGAAGATGTTCAGTCTTTAGAGTTCATCGTAGCACAGAAACAGCTCTGGTGAAAGTTACTAACGACCTTTTATTAGCCTCAGATAATGGACTCGTCTCTGTACTTGTTCTTCTGGACCTCAGTGCTGCTTTTGATATGATTGATCATACGATCTTATTACAGAGATTAGAAGACGTTACGAGGATTAAAGGAACTGCATTAGACTGGTTAAAATCCTACTTATCTGATAGATTCCAGTTTGTCCATGTCAACAATGAGTCTTCCAGACAAACAAGAGTTAGTTATGGAGTTCCACAAGGCTCAGTGTTAGGCCCAATACTTTTTACTTTGTACATGCTTCCATTAGATGTCATCAGGAAGCACTGCATCAACTTCCATTGTTATGCAGATGACACTCAGCTATATCTTTCTATAAAACCAGATGAAACTAATCAGTTAGTAAAACTTGAAGCCTGTCTAAAAGACATAAAGGCCTGGATGACCAAAAACGTCCTGCTTCTAAATTCAGACAAAACAGAAGTTATTGTACTTGGTCCTAAACACCTCAGAAACTCTTTCTGTAATCACTTAGTTACTCTAGATGACGTTGTCTTGGCCTCCAGCAAAACCGTGAGGAACCTTGGAGTTATCTTTGATGAGGATTTGTCCTTTAGACACCAGATAAAGCAAATCTCCAGAACTGCCTTCTTTCATCTACGTAATATTAATAAAATCAGGAAAATCCTTCCTCAGCGTGACGCAGAAAAACTCATTCATGTATTTGTTACTTCTAGACTAGATTATTGTAATTCCTTGTTGTTAGGATGTCCAAATTACTCATTAAAAACCTGCAGCTGATCCAAAATGCTGCAGCATGTGTACTGACGGGATTTATCAAGAGAGATCATATTTCTCCAGTTTTATCTTCTCTTCACTGGCTTCCTGTGAAATCAAGAATAGAATTTAAAATTCTCTTGATGACTTACAAAGCTCTACATGACCAGGCTCCATCATATCTTAGAGAGCTTATAGAACCATATAATCCTAGCAGAGCACTTCTCTCTCAGTACGCTGGTCTACTTGTGGTTCCTAGAGTTTCCAGAAGTAGAATGGGAGGCGGAGCTTCAGTTTTCAGGCTCCTCCCCTGTGGAACCAGCTCCCAGTTTGTGTTGGAGGGGCAGAAACCCTCTCTAGCTTTAAGATTAGACTCAAAACGTTCCTTCTTGATAAAGCCTATAGTTAGGGCTGGCTCAGGTAGACCTGAACCAACCCTTAGTTATGCTGTTATAGGCCGAGGCTGCTGGAGGACCTCGTTACATGCTGAGCTTCTTTTCTTTCCTCCTACTCTTTAACTGACTCATACCTCACCATCCTTTTCTCTCCCATAGTTTCTTATTATTATCTGTTGTCTCCATTCAGTTCCTTCACTCGTATAGTTTCTGTTCTTTCTTTTCCAGATGTCCCGTCATGGAGCTGCATGTCTCTGCTCTGCACTTGTCATCTCCACCAACAGTTCTTCTCTTGTGTCTCTATGCTGTCCTTTTCTCTCTCTGCTCTCCTCTCACCCCAACCGGTCGAGGCAGATGCTCCGCCCACCTCTGATCCTGGTTCTGATGATCGAGCTCCTGACTCTCTAGGCTGAGTTAGACATAGAGTGTGTTGGTTTAATCCTTCAGATGAAACTCATTTCAGGTGCTTGTAGCTGCGATCTCGTTCTTTCATTGACAACCCAGTAGCTCGTAATATATATATATATATACTGTATATATAATCTCCAGCTCTTTAGAGATTTATTGGACAACATAAACACTTCAACTATTATAGTATTATACTGTATACCTGGCTGATAATGCCCACCCGGTGCTTATCCCTGCGGGTCCACCAGATGCTCGCTGCCCGTTTCCCTGTCCCGGCCGAGGTAGTTGTGGTCCGTGGGCTGCTAATCAGGGAAGGTGAGTGGAACCGCTCTCGGCCGCTCTGATAACATCGCTGAGACACTGAAACCTCGCCACCTCGTCATGATGTCAACTCTGAGGAGAAGAGTTGTACATCTGCCTTTATGTTTTGAGATAGATCAGTTCTTCCTGGAAATGAAGATACCAATTTGTGGAGACATGTTCCTCCATCCTTCACATGTTTTTTTACTCTTCCTTCCACTTTTAAAACCAAACAATCTTCTTCCTCTTTCAAAACCTCTTTTTAAGCTTGCATCCAGCTGTGTGTCACATCCCCAACAGTTTGTCACCGCATCCACACACACCTCCATGTTCCACTCTGGTGGTTCCGGTCGGGTCCATTTAAAACCTTTCAGATTTCATTTGACCAGAAAATGTGCTGCCAACATTCATCAGGCTGCTTTTCTACTTCTGATGTTTTTGTAGTGTTCCGTATTTTCATCATCGCTGTGTTTCACCGTCTGCTCTTTGTGAGCCACACATTTATTGTGAAACTCACATGAACGAATGAATGAATGGTTCTTCATTCTCATTATGGCGAAACAGTAAAATTAAACTCTGTGTACTCTGAACAAGTTCTAACAAGAACAAAACAAGACAACCACATAAATAACATAAAAACTAGACACGGGATTAAAATCTAGAACTAGATTAAAAACATGTTGTTGGGTCACGGAAGAGGAGGTCAGAGTTAATGAAGCACTTCTCTATCAACAGGGTGACAGGTGAGTGTAACCTTTGTCTCCTGCTACTCTGTGTGTGTGTGTGTGTGTGTGTGTGTGTGTGTGTGTGTGTGTGTGTGTGTGTGTGTGTGTGTGTGTGTGTGTGTGTGTGTGTGTGTGTGTGTGTGTGTGTGTGTGTGTGTGTGTGTGTGTGTGTGTGTGTGTGTGTGTGTGTGGAAGAGTGATGGACAGGCAGCTGTAAATGTTTCTGGCAGTTTCAGTGAGTTTTGTGGGGAGGTGGAAACACTTTTAATCTAGAACTAGATTAAAAACATGTTGTTTTGTCTCCTGCTACTCTGTGTGTGTGTGTGTGTGTGTGTGTGTGTGTGTGTGTGTGTGTGTGTGTGTGTGTGTGTGTGTGTGTGTGTGTGTGTGTGTGTGTGTGTGTGTGTGTGTGTGTGTGTAAGAGTGATGGACAGGCAGCTGTAAATGTTTCTGGCAGTTTCAGTGAGTTTTGTGGGGAGGTGGAAACACTTTTAATCTAGAACTAGATTAAAAACATGTTGTTGGGTTACGGAAGAGGAGGTCAGAGTTAATGAAGCACTTCTCTATCAACAGGGTGACAGGTGAGTGTAACCTTTGTCTCCTGCTACTCTGTGTGTGTGTGTGTGTGTGTGTGTGTGTGTGTGTGTGTGTGTGTGTGTGTGTGTGTGTGTGTGTGTGTGTGTGTGTGTGTGTGTGTGTGTGTGTGTGTGGAAGAGTGATGGACAGGCAGCTGTAAATGTTTCTGGCAGTTTCAGTGAGTTTTTTATTTAAAAAAAAAAACAGCAGTATGACGTGTTAAAGAACGTGAGAAAAATATCTGTAATATTCTTTAAAACAACAACAAATGTTAGAAACTCTTACAATATTTAGGACCAAACAGAAAAAAAATGACATTGGTGTAATTTCATTATTATTTATTTATTTTAGCATTCACTTGGTTCCTTGTTTTATTTCTACTGTCTATTGTAGTTATTCTGATTTTGGATCTTTGGTGGTCGGTGGAGACGCACCAATAAAACAACCAAGGTGTACATACTGCTGAGCTATGCACCATATTTATGGATTTGAGTGGGTTGAGTTTACATTATAGGGAAGTGTGTTACGTATCAGAAACTGCAGAGCATGTACTTGTTAATTACAGGAAATATTCAGCAGAGAGTGAAGACATGGATGTGCTGCTGTGCGTGTGAGTGGAAGGGTTATCAGTGTGTCCTGGGGAGATGCTCGCAATTTTACCAGCAACTAAGAGGGTGGACGACCTTTGAGAAAAGTCATTTGTTCAGACGAGTTGGTCCTTAATCAACTTATAATACAGACTCAGATAGTAGAGCAGATGTCCTGACACTGATACAGCAGACACTTAAATGATGGGACTGAATGTAATTTTTGTTTAGATACCAGCACATATTGGCATCAAAGGTAATAAACAAATAAATAGTCAAATAAAAGTGCAAAAAAAGCAACACAAAAGACTCACGTTGATTTTACAGAACCAAATAGTAAAACAGAGAATCCATTATCACGAACAGGTGTAGATGACATGCTTTTTGTTATTCTTTATTGAATGGTTCATTATTTGAAATAAGTAAACATAATACAGGTAGTTGATTATTGTGAACAGGAGGAAACGATAGAACACGTTCTACTGTTTAATACAGAACCGTAGACTCATGCAGGATAGACTGGCTTTGTGTGACAGTCTACAGAGATGTTATCATTTCCTGTTTCAGTCTCTGAGGAGGAGATTGATAGAGAGAATATAATTATTACTATTTTATTATTATTATTATTGTTATTTTATTTTCTTAGAGTAAAGGTAAGCTATATTTGATTCTCGATCCTCACTCCAGTCGAGTAGGTGGCGGTAATGCACCACAATGTTGTTTGCCGACCGCAAATTAAACACAGAAGAAGAAGAACCGGAAGAGGAGCAGGGTGAGTGCGAGGCGGTCCACAGTATCAGTCATGGTGGCCAACCAGCTGATGCTGCTGTCTGTCAGCGGCCTGCGGAGACTCCGACTTCTTCCGTCGTCCGTTGGTAACATTCACTTCACGGTCGCGCGACACACGGCGCCGTTTTTCGGGTGTTGTTTCAGAAGAGCGACCGGGACTCCCGCCGTCAAGACCTCCTTCCGGTCTCCAAACAAGGTATTAACCTCCGAGCAGAGACGCACGAGGCTCTCTGACGTCACGATCCACACAACACGTCACCGGATGTCTCCGACATACACGAAGAATGGAAACACGTTAGATCGAGCTGTCTGGGAACGACTGCTAATGTCTGCAGGATGTCAGGGGTCGAGGACGGGTGGAGCTCAGAGACTGTAGGTGGAGAAGACAGTAGACTGCAGGTGGAGAAGACAGTAGACTGCAGGTGGAGAAGACAGTAGACTGCAGGTGGAGAAGACAGTAGACTGCAGGTGGAGAAGACAGTAGACTGCAGGTGGAGAAGACAGTAGACTGCAGGTGGAGAAGATAGTAGACTGTAGGTGGAGAACGTAATAGACAAGGTGGAGAACATAATAGACTAGGTGGAGAAGATAGTAGACTGCAGGTGGAGAAGACAGTAGACTGCAGGTGGAGAAGATAGTAGACTGTAGGTGGAGAACGTAATAGACTGTAGGTGGAGAACATAATAGACAAGGTGGAGAACATAATAGACTAGGTGGAGAAGATAGTAGACTGTAAGTGTAGAACGTAAAAGAGAAGGTGGCGAACATAATAGACTAGGTGGAGAACATAATAGACTAGGTGGAGAACATATTAGACTGTAGGTGGAGAACATAATAGACTGTAGGTGGAGAACATAATAGACTGTAGGTGGAGAACATAATAGACTGTAGGTGGAGAACATAATAGACTAGGTGGAGAACATAATAGACTGTAGGTGGAGAACATAATAGACTAGGTGGAGTAGATAGTAGACTGTAGGTGGAGAACATAATAGACTGTAGGTGGAGAACATAATAGATTGTAGGTGGAGAACATAATAGGCTGTAGGTGGAGAACATAATAGACATGGAGAAGATAAGACTGTAGGTGGAGAACATAATAGACTGTAGGTGGAGAACATAATAGACTGTAGGTGGAGAACATAATAGACTGTAGGTGGAGAACATAATAGACTGTAGGTGGAGAACATAATAGACTGTAGGTGGAGAACATAATAGACTGTAGGTGGAGAACATAATAGACTGTAGGTGGAGAACATAATAGACTGTAGGTGGAGAACATAATAGACTGTAGGTGGAGAACATAATAGACTAGGTGGAGAACATAATAGACTGTAGGTGGAGAACATAATAGACTGGTGGAGAACATAGGGTGGAGAACATAATAGACTGTAGGCGGAGAACATAATAGACTGTAGGCGGAGAACATAATAGACTGTAGGCGGAGAACATAATAGACTGTAGGCGGAGAACATAATAGACTGTAGGCGGAGAACATAATAGACTGTAGGCGGAGAACATAATAGACTGTAGGCGGAGAACATAATAGACTGTAGGTGGAGAACATAATAGACTGTAGGCGGAGAACATAATAGACTGTAGGTGGAGAACATAATAGACTGTAGGTGGAGAACATAATAGACTGTAGGCGGAGAACATAATAGACTGTAGGTAATAGGAGAACATAATAGACTGTAGGTGGAGAACATAATAGACTGTAGGCGGAGAACATAATAGACTGTAGGTGGAGAACATAATAGACTGTAGGTGGAGAACATAATAGACTGTAGGTGGAGAACATAATAGACTGTAGGCGGAGAACATAATAGACTGTAGGTGGAGAACATAATAGACTGTAGGCGGAGAACATAATAGACTGTAGGCGGAGAACATAATAGACTGTAGGTGGAGAACATAATAGACTGTAGGTGGAGAACATAATAGACAAGGTGGAGACATTTTATTTAGAGATATTTTACGTGAAAGTATCCGTAGATCCTCTTTCAAACATTTATTCCACTGACTAATTAAAAACCATTTTAACCCGTCGAGATATTTAACTCAAATGGTCATAAATCTGTATTAAATGATCTTCAAATGAAAAATAAGTTTTACGACAGTTAATTTTTGCTCATGTTTTGGTACACAAACGCCCAGTGATTTAAATACATCCAAAACAGTTTGGCAATTGTAAACATCACAACCTGAATGAATTTTATATTTTAATGCACAAACTTTAAACTTGAACTTCTTTTGTTTACAAATGTCCAAAACTGAGCCGCCCTCTGATATTCATGTACAGTTTGTTAAATGCACGAATCACGTGACATTCACAAACACGTCTTATGGTGAATTTAACAGTCATTTCAAAGTGGGAAGGACCTTTTCTTTTTTAAAGGAAGGCAAGAAAACTCATTTGGACAGCACATCATGACAAAAAGCCAATTCAAGCCGAGTTCTTTCCACAAAAACATTAAACGCATCAAAACATCAGGCAAAAGAAAAAGACATAAAACATATAAAACATTCAAATAAAAGAAACAAAATCAAGCAGCTATAGAATCAAAGGCTCCATTAGAAGACAGATTTACCAGATAGGCTTCATCTGTGGATCTGAGTCCTGATCCCAGCTGGGATCATCCAGCTGCTCACTCATTCAAATGATGAAAACGTATCGAATGTTTATGCTCGCTTGAATTAAATTCATGCTTTTGAATTCCCAGAACGAAGCTCAGATTATTCAGCACATTTGTACATTTTACTTTTCAATTGTAGATCATTGAATTTATTTACATTTGTGACCTTGTGAAGTTTGTCGGGTTGTGTTTTGTTGGAACATCATTTTAAAGTCTGCATTTCGACTGTCCATCACTCTGGACACGCCTTCTTCCTCCTGTTCACATACATGGAAATGAGCTCACGGTTAAAAGATGGCATTTTAATAACAGCGCTGTTATAAAAGTGACGTTACAGGAGAATGATCCTGAATCTGATGACATCATTAATCATAAATGCAGACCAAAACAAACAGACAGCATGTGATGCTGATAGAACGGTTCCCTGTTTCTGCACAGTATTTCTTTAAGTCATGTTTATGATGATGACTGTACTGAATGAACGTCAGCTGTTCTCGTGTTTCCTTCTGTGTCCTGCAGCAGGTGTCGTTCTTCTGTCCGTCCACCAGATGTCTCTCCACACCGCCTCGATCTGTGGACGGGAACCTCATCTACACCGGGAGCCTGGGCACCGCTGTCCGAGGTCGGTCACCTTCACCTTAAATCTCATAGAAGGTCGGACTTAAATCTAATGACCACCACATAACCTGGAGACACCTGGAGGTCCAACACACATGAAGCAGCCATCATGTGTCTCTATCATCCACCGTCTGTCTGCTCCTGTCTCTTAGAGTCAGAGCCCATTTTATGAATCATTATTTGTCTTTATTGAAATGTTCCTAAACTGCATTTCTTATCAAAAGTAGTTCAGTTGCTTTCTTCTGAAAAGTTACAAAGGAAGAACTGAGGCATGATGGGAGATTCTGATACATGTCATAGAAGATCTGGAGGAGTCAACGACCGGGGAGTCAGTTCACTGAGACTCCTTCATCACAGGAAACACTGCAGTCGCAACACGTTGGGTTGAAGGAGGAAGAACTGAACATCAGACAGATTTATTTCAGACCATTTATCATTTACATGTTTTGGAGCTGTAGATTTTCATTTAGGTCTTTGTATTTTATTTTGATCACACTTTTTGTTAATAAAACTGTTTGTGACATTTCACATGAAGCTTTGACTTACAAATGAATGTTTAACCCACTTAGTAGAAAATATGGGGATAAATATCGCAGCCCAACCAGTCTGATGGAGTTCCTCTTTGGTCTGTGTCCTCTCTGACCTCTGTGTCCCCTCTGACCTCTGTGTCCTCTCTGACCTCTGTGTCCTCTCTCACCTCTGTGTCCTCTGTGTCCTCTCTCACCTCTGTGTCTTCTGTGTCCTCTCTGACCTCTGTGCCCTCTCTGACCTCTGTGCCCTCTGTGTCCTCTCTGACCTCTGTGTCCTCTGTGCCCTCTGTGTCCTCTCTGACCTCTGTGTCCTCTGTGTCTTCTGTGTCCTCTCTGACCTCTGTGTCCTCTCTCACCTCTGTGTCCTCTCTCACCTCTGTGCCCTCTGTGTCTTCTGTGTCCTCTCTGACCTCTGTGCCCTCTCTGACCTCTGTGTCCTCTCTCACCTCTGTGTCCTCTCTGCCCTCTGTGTCCTCTCTGACCTCTGTGTCCTCTGTGTCTTCTGTGTCCTCTCTGTCTGTGTCCTCTCTCCTCTGTGTCCTCTCTCACCTCTGTGTCCTCTCTGACCTCTGTGTCCTCTCTGACCTCTGTGTCCTCTCTGACCTCTGTGTCCTCTCTGACCTCTGTGTCCTCTCTGACATCTGTGTCCTCTCTGACCTCTGTGTCCTCTCTCACCTCTCTGACCTCTGTGTCCTCTGTGTCCTCTGTGTTTCAGGGGTGAAGATGTTCTCCTACGGCACCAGCGGGGCCAGCCTCTTCCTCATGCCACAGATCCTCCTGAAAACCGGGCTGGGAGTCAAGAGCTTCGCGCTGCAGGCCGCTTTCTGCGGCATGATCGGCTTCTTCACCTTCCTCACGCCCGTCCTCCTCCACCTCATCACCCGTGGCTACGTGGTGCGGCTGTACCACGACGCCGACAGGGACATCTACACCGCTGTCACCTACAGCGTCTTCCTCACAGAGAGGAGGAGCGTGTTCCACCAGAACCAGGTCCGGATCCCCGCCGTCAGCAAGATGTTCACCACCTTCTACGCGGGCAGCGAGGCGCTGCTGGTGAACCCAGACCTGTTCCCCATCCCGCACGACTACAACCACCTGATGGGCTACGACAAGCCCTTCAGCTTCAGCACAGACGACCTGGAGGGAGATCAGAGCTGAGAGACTCACCCAGCTGGTATACTGGGTACCAATGAACTGGACACATCCACCGGGACACATCCACCGGGGGACATCCACCTGGACACATCCACCGGGACACATCCACCTGGACACATACACTGGGACACATCCACCTGGACACATCCACCGGGACACATCCACCGGGACACATCCACCGGGGGACATCCACCTGGACACATCCACCGGGACACATCCACCTGGACACATCCACCGGGGGACATCCACCTGGACACATCCACCGGGACACGTCCACCGAACAGTGATCCTTTCTTGCCGGACCTCCACATGTTTCTCTGTCAGTGTGTTGCTGCTTCTTTAGTGTTAATACATTATAACTTCTGTATTTCTGTTGGTCTCTGAAGTTCCCTTCATCAGAAACCAAACTCATCACACATGTAACAGATCACTTCTTGTGTTTCTGTAACGTTTTAAAACAACAGTTTTGATTAGCAACAACAGCAAACTATCTCTTTGACTCAACATCTGCAATGGACCCGACTTACCACCAGGTGGCACTGTGATTTTATTTCTGTTTTCAGTGGTTGGTCAAATATGGAGCAAAAAAAATACCTATAACCAATAAAGAGAAAATGCAGCAAAAAGTATATAGTACATCATTTCTAATATTTACATTTCTTTGTTACTTCAGGAAATATTAACTTTAATACTTAAACTCAACAGAGCATACTAAATTAAATCAAAGTTAAATAATAACAGCCTGCATATGAAATATTTCTGTGTTCAATGTTTATTTATTATCCTGGTTTGAACTATATTCAGGATATGATATTTAACCTGAATATTTTCTGACTATTCATATCCCTGTTTGCTTCTTATGTGTCTGTGTGGCCTCCACGAAACAACTGTGTTTCTGCAACATCAAAAAAACAACAGCAAACAAACAAAAACTAAACGGATCGGTATCATGTAATAGAAATAAATGTGTCATGTTATAATGTGTTGTAACGTAAAAGGGAAAATACAGAGGGCTGGACGTTTTATACTTCCTAATACATAATATAAAGATAATATGTATGAACATGAACAACATATTGACCCTGAGAATGACTTCTGAATCATAACACTTTAATAACAGAAGTCTACATGTGAACTTTAAAAATATCTCAATAT
Organism: Brachyistius frenatus; assembly: GCF_029030835.1. Lineage (NCBI taxonomy): Eukaryota > Metazoa > Chordata > Actinopteri > Embiotocidae > Brachyistius > Brachyistius frenatus. The sequence goes on along the minus strand of NW_027211004.1, from coordinate 77,554 downwards.
TTACATCAGTTTAAGAAACCACTGGATACTCAGCTGAGACGGGTGTGGACTCTGAATTAAATTATAATAAAAAATAAATCAGGATAACAAAAAATCATGATTATTATTATTGTATACTATTTGTCAAACTATTTTGCAGCACATACAGTTCAACATGGAGTTTGTTTAACAGCATTTTAAGAAATGAAGTGAGAAAGTCATGTTACCCTCAGTATTTTATTCATAACAATAACACCATTAATAAGAAGAATTATAAGGTTAATGGGTTCAATACGTTTTTACAGGTCCAAAACTAGAAGAAGCAAAAATACTGAAGCAGGACAGAAGTTTCTGCTCGTGTCAGGATGGAGGAGGAAACAGGAAACAGAATGTCCATGAGGACGGTAAACCATGTGGACACACTGACGTCGTTTTTGATTGCATGAATAATGTACAAAGCAAAATATGTACAAATATGTGTTTTTACTGATGTACTCTAAAAGTGTAAATGCAATATTCCCCCCAAAGCAAAATAAAACGTGTATGAAAGATATTTGAACGCTGGACAGTTTCGCTCTCCGGTTTCCTGCAGTTACACCACCAGAGGGCAGCAGAGGTCCTATTTACCATCAAGAGAAACGGGAGGAGGGAAGAGGAAGTGCAGAGACCTGAAAGCTGACAAATCTGAAACAAACACCGGCACCACGTGAGACGCCGAGCAGCCACATGTCACTTCTAAACGTCTGAAGGAAGAGAAGGACGTGTGTGAGTTGAGATCTCTGTGGACTGTCCGGACCAGGAAGTCCTGCGTGGAACAGTTTGTACTTCCTGTAATCACTCCTGCTGTTGCCTGTAACCAAAACTCTTCCTCGTGCGCTTCAGATGTACAACATGTCATGAGGGCTGAAATCCATCATCGGTGTGAAATATGAAGCTGCAGCCGTCAAATAAAGTAAATAAATATCCTCCAAATCAAATACGAGCACCGCATTTATTCTGTTTGTTCCCTCTGTTTGTATTTCTTCTATTCGTTCCTGTGGAGGAGGAAGAGGAAGAAAAAAGAAGAGGGGAATTACATACTGTGAGTGTGGAAGTTCCCTCGGTGTGGTGCATTCAGACGTTGTAAACAAACATGTTCCTGTAAGTCTTCAGGTTCCCTGGCTGGTAGAACTTCTGTTCTCACCGACTCTCAATGCTTCGCTAATTTACCAACCAAAACGTGAAATAGACACGCAAATACACCGTCTCTAGGCGTGACAGTTTCACGTTTTGCAAGCGTGAAACTTACATGTGACCAAGTACTAAGGACATTGTTTCGTGACATCATGCGGCAGGAGGCGGGGCCTGGTGGCAGAATCAGAGATGTGGGAGGCCGAGGTTCGAATCCAGGAGGTGATAACGTTCTTCTGAAGTTGTTTTTTGTTTTCTGTCGCAAACTAGACTTTGTTTTTCCTAAAAGTTTAATTTTCCTGTAAATCACATGTCTGTATGCAGTTGGTTTCATTTTCGTCCACAACAGCAAAACGTGAAACTGTCACGCTAGCGAGGCCAACTATTTCACGTTCTGCCATGATACCGGGTTGAAGTTCCAGGCAGAAGGAAAACAATTCAAATGTTTGTTGGAGTTTTTCACATCTCACTTTTTCTTTTTAAACACAGTTGTGAACTTGTTACTGACAGATTTTCTTTAGGTGGAAATCAATCAAATGCCCTGCTGTTTAAGGGTCTCCTCCTTTTCTTTTGAAATCCTCAGTCCTCTGAGTGGTCGACAGGTGAAATGATCAGAGGGGCAGAGTTCGTCCCCCCGTGATGCAGCCCGGGGCTGAAGAAAGGACAGAGCGTCTCGGTGAAGCAGCAGTCCCTGAAGGAGTGCAGATGAACGGCTTCGTCCACATCGTAGAAGGACACCCGGCGCTCCTCGTAGCTCACGAACACCCCCACCCTCTGAGGGCTGGAGGTCGGGCGGAGGCTGACCACCGGGCTGGCGAGGGTCAGGTACTCGTGTCTGTTCCTCAGGCCGACGGCCCAGTATCCGTTCAGCGGGCTCAGTGGGATGATCCCCTTCCTGTTGACGGAGCCTTTGACCACTCCCAGAGTCCAGTCCGTCTTCCCGGTCACCTGAACCTCGTAGTAAAACCTCCCCGAGGAGAAGCTCTGCTGCGCTAACACGCTGTTGTAAAGAGAGAATCTCTCTGCGTTGTCCGGCAGGTCCGTCCTCACCTCGCCGCACCGCACCCGTTTCCCATCGTCGGACAGGACGAGCCAGGGGTTGGCGGTGAGCGGATCCAGAGTCAGGTCCACCGCGTAGTGCTGGAGCCTCCTCAGCACGGCCCGATGAAGCAGCTCCTCCTTCTCCCTGCCGAGCGTCTCCTCCAGCTCGGCCACAGCTTTCACCACCGTCCCCTCGTAGGACGGCAGGCGGACGCCGGCCTCCGTCGGGTTCTTGGCGCCTGCAGCCGAGTTCCTGAAGTTCTGGAGGAGGTGGAGGTGGTCCTGAGTGCGTAAGAGCTGCTGCACCTTGGCGCTCCTCTTCATCAGCGCCGACACCTCCTGTTCCTGCTCTCTGAGGCGGCCGTCGGCCTCCTCCTCCGTCCTGCGCTGCTTCTCCTCGATGGTCTCGATGAGCTCGTTCAGACGTCTCTCTGCGCTCTGCATCAGGACGGTGAAGATGCGAACGCCGTTTGCGATCTCGCTCTCCGCGTCTTCCTTACTGTGTGTTTTCAAGCATTTCAGCTGCCGGCTGCTGGTCCACGTCTCCCGGATCCTCTGCTGGATCTCGTCCTCCGCCTGCTGCAGCGCTGCCCTCTTTACTTCAAACTCATCTTCCAGAGAGGTGATGTTGTGCTTCTCGTGCCCTGAGACGGTGCAGATCGAGCACACGCACATCTGGTCGGTCTTACAGAAGAGCTCCAGCGGCTTCTGGTGCTCCGTGCAGACCCTGCCCTCCAGGTTCTGCACCGGCTCCGTCAGCTGGTGTGTTTTCAGGCGCTCGGACGTCTGGTGAGGATCCAGGTGGATGCCGCAGTAGGAGGCGAAACACGTCAAGCACGACTTCTCGGCCTTCAGTTTGGTTCCCGTGCAGACGTCGCAGGTGATCTCTCCCGGTTTGGCGACGTGTACCCGAGCGCCGGCGCTGCTCTTCCTCCCGGCCGACTGCCTGAACTCTGCAGCCATCTCAGAGATGAAGGTGTTGACGAACAGCTCGGGGCGCGCCGTGAACTGTTTCTTACACATGGGGCAGCAGCAGCGGGCGCTGTTCACCTTCCAGTTCTGCGTGATGCACGTCTTGCAGAAGTTGTGTCCGCACGGGACGGTGACGGGGTCGATGAACACGTCCAGACAGATGCAGCACAGAAACTGTTCCTCGGAGAGCAGGCAGGCGGCAGCTGACATGGTGAGACTGAGAACAAAAGTGAAACCAAAAGTAAAGGAATCTACTTCACAGCATCGGATATATAATCCTCATAAAACACACATGTTGGCTTACTGATATACTTTATCAAATATAAAGGTTTTATAGCACACATCATGCAACTAAACAGCCTATTGTTGGTGTCAGTGGAGCTCCTGTGTGTCACTGCTGGTTGTTAAACAGATAAACAGGTAAACAGAACGGACTCTACCATACAAGATGAAGAACCGCTGGAGGACAGAAGCCCGACGATCTCGGAGAAGTTTTAATCCTCACACACACAGACTCATGTTGATTGCAGCTCAGCAGCTGCTCCGAGCAACTTTCTGAGTCCGACACAAGGAAATGAGTCACACTGAGGCCCCTCCCACCTCTCCGGTGCTCCTCCGCCTCCTTCCAGTCAAACTGCAGGAGTGTCTGAGTGTTTGTGTGTGTGTGTTACTCGAGAACACCTGGTTCTGTTTTGGTATTCCTGTTTTGTGGTACTTTTGTTTCAGTGTTACTGAGGGATATTGTGTGCATTACATGACAACTGAAAAACAAAGACTTCTCTGTTCACCGACTTTAAAGGAAGACTGTTTGTCTGATGGATTATTCTACTGGTGGTGTTCGGAAACTTGTACTCAAACCTCTGAATTTAGTTATGCTTTAAATACTACAAAATACTCTAAATAAAGTGGCCTTAGTTATTGTCTCTGGTCCCGTCCCAAATTACACTGAGCTAAGATCGTATTTGAGTCAGTATTTCTTCTCCTTAGTCTTAATAATAGTGGTTAAATGATCTGGAAGACAACGAAAAATAATATTGATTGATTTTCTGTGAGGCTGCAGGATTATAATGCCTGAAAGGGCTAATACACTCCACTACCATCATTTTAACAAAAAGTGTGGACTCCTCCTCAAACATACGACAGGATGAGCGTCTGTCAGCAGTATTCATGCTGCGGTGGGAGTACGAATGATAACAGAATAAAGTGCATTAAAATGAACATTCTTCAAAGCAGGAAACAAAAACGTACAATACAAATCCACATATATATCAAAGTTATGAATACAAATGCTACGTGACTAAAACTACAATATATCAGCTGAACATCCAAACAAACATGAACCTCCGTGACCTCTGACCTTTCTGTCAACATCAGCAAACACTGCTCAGACAGAAGATGTAGAGATCAGACGTGGTGAGGACCACCAGAGGGCGCCGTTCACGCAGACTCTCCTCTGAACACCCACGTGTGTCCCAGGCCCTGTAGTTGTGGTTCCTCCTCTGTATTTTCTCTGGTTTGAGGTCATTGGTTGAACACAAAAACCAAAAAGCTTCATTGGCGTGAAACCTTCAGCCTCCGGCGTCGTGCATTTGTATCCTCAGCTCCTTTGAACAGTCGTGACAGTAAAGGTCAATTCAAAGTTATTTTGCCTCCTTCCAGTTATCCAGCGTTTCCTTTTCTTGCGGCTGACATTTTACTTATGAATCAATATAAATACATATTGGTGAACAGGCTCTAATAAAACACACGGTAGTGTACGTGCACTTCCTGAGTCTACGTGAAGCTACTTCTGTCCTTACCTTTGATTAGTTTGTTGTTTCTGTCACATCTGATCACGTCGGCTCGTCCGAGCTCCCCGCTGTGACCTGTTGAGGAAAGTCCAGACAGACCGTGTAATGTTGAAGAGATCCACATAATGAGGGGAAACGAAAGAACAGTAGGGAGGAGCCTGTCAAAAGAGTTTTTCATTGACTTTTAGACAGAGGAGACCGGAGCCAGAATACAAGTTAAAGGTTTAATCAGCAGTTGATTCATGTTGTACAAGAGCAGCGTTTTAACAATGTCTCTGTCGAGTGAAAGGCTCAGAGTACGAGCGTTTACGGTCAGTATTTATGTCTCTTGTGGACGTGGTCCTCGTCGACTCAGATGATACATTTCTCTTCAGGCTGAGGCCTTCATAATTATCTATTAATAAAGGGCCTATTATTGACTAGTTGATGAAAATAACAAGTTGAGCTATCTCTACACGGGCACAAAGAGTTGTTCAAGGACGTGTCTCCACGTATTTTACCGTATAAAAATGAAATTCTTAAACCGAGCCCTTTACCACCATGACAGGAAGTAGAAGAAGGAAGCACAGCTGAGAGCTGGAGGAGGTCGTCAGGAAACAAAGGAAGCATGAAGAGACTGCAGGACATGTTTCCAAGTTGAATTCAGTTTCTGGACATATTTGCTCCAATGAAGAAGAAATGATATATTTTCAAGCAGTTTATCCAACAACCGGCTGGATTTCTTCAAACTTTCCTGGAGAACCAGACACAGAGCCGTTTGGACCTCCTGCCGAAGATAAGTCTCCTTTAAAGACTTCTCCCTTTTCTTCCTTTACATTACTCCTTCATCTCTAAATGAATTAACCCTCATCTTCCTGGACATGCGAGCCTGTGGTCCATCACACCACCATGTCATGTCCAGTTCCCCTTACACTGATAAACACCCCCTCCCCCGCTCCAACCCTCTCTTTCTCCTGTCTTTTTATGATCTGAGTTTTATCCGCTCTTCTCTGTTGTCACTGTCCTGCTCTGATGTTATGCCGCATACGTGTGTGTGTGTGTGTGTGTGTGTGTGTGTGTGTGTGTGTGTGTGTGTGTGTGTGTGTGTGTGTGTGTGTGTGTGTGTGTGTGTGTGTGTGTGTGTGTGTGTGTATGTGTGTGTGTGTGTTTGTGTGTCAATATGGTGTGTGTTACGTCTGTATGTGCTGTGTTGGGGAGGTTGAATCACAGGAGATAACACACACACACACTACACAACACTATTACAGCCATTTTGATTCTCGTCCTCAAAGAATCATGACAGCAGGAACACAGTCTCCCTCTGCCTTGTGGGAACATGTGATATTTATTGAGGGAAGACAAGAGAAGAGGTTGATCACAAAAGGCTTCTGAAAACAGAGCATCAGATGTCAATCAGGACTCCTGTTAGTTTACTGCAGATTAACAACATCTGGTGCCACGCTGTTGGACAGGTTAGATAAATGATTGGTTCTGGTCGTCAATGTGTCTGATCCAACCATCAACCAGGACTGATGTCATCATCCATCAGTGATGTCATCGTTGGTTTGTGAACGTTATGAATCCTCCAGTTCAGATTCTCTCCGTCACCATCTTTGATAGTTTGGAGCAGGAAGTGACCATATTTGGACGAGCTGGGGGAGGAGCCAGCGGTGGATCTGACCGATCTGATTGGAAACCTGACGATACTACGTCCCGCCCACCGATAGCTGTAACCTGACTGCACCACAGGCCTGTCAATCAAACAGACACGCCCCCAAAAACAGGTCTTCTTGAATCTTCTTTTCTAATGAATGAGGGATTATTTTCAGATGGACCTCCAGAAAACTAAGAAGAAGGAGTGACTTTAGCTAACAACACCGAGATAACTGATGGACACATTTTATTCACTTTGGATTTGATGAGAGAAGTTGAATGGGAGTCTATGGAGCCGGAGGCTTTTTGGAGCCGACCTCTAGTGGCACTTGCTGGTATTGCAGCTGAAGACACTTCTGGATCAGAACCATTTTACAGACCTGAAGCTACGAACTCTTTTATATCCAGTCTGTGGTTGGATGTGGGAGGAATAGGCAAGTGTACAGACCATGAAGCAGCAACAAGGTGCTGGGAGATGTGCTCCAAGTCTAGTTTGCTTTGCTGCACCGGACCGTGTTGATGAAGAGGAGCTGAGCCGGAAGGCGAAGCTCTCAGTTTACCGGGCGATCTACGTTCCGATCTTCACCGATGGTCAGCAGCTCTCTGGGTCGTCACCGAAAGAACGAGGTCGCGGCTACAAGCGGCCGAAATGAGTTTCCTCCGTAGGAGGTCAGGCTCAGCTTCAGAGATCGGGGGAGGAGCTGGACATCAGGAGGGAACTTGGAGTTGAGGTGCTACTCCTTCGCATCTAAAGGAGTCAGCTGAGGTGGTTCAGCATCTGATCAGGATCCTCCTGGGCGCCTCCCTCTGGAGGGTTTCTGGACACACCCAACTGGCAGGAGACCTCGAGGAAGACCTAGAACACGCTGGAGGGATTATATCTCCCAGCTGGATCTTGGTATTGATTTCACCCTCCAGCTGCAGTCATTGCTTGATCTATAACAAACTTTCTCTCGCAAGATACACATCT